>NW_010263451.1:0-8631 GCF_000690775.1 Eurypyga helias
GCCGCTCTCCCTCCTTTTTCGCGCTGTCCCTCCCCACGGAAGCCTTGGAAAGGCTTTAACCTCCTGCCGCGGGGGTGTCCGGGGGGGTGGGGGGGTTTCTCCCCTTCTCCCGGCCCAGAGCACAGCAGAGCTCCCGCAGCAGCCCGGCCGAAGGAAGGCTCCTGCCCGGGGAGGGGAGGTAAGTGCTGGGCGTGCAGCCTGGACTCTCCCGGAGTGCCACGGGAGAGCCTGGGGTGCAGGGAGGGATGGAGCCCACTCCCACGGAGGACCCAGCTGGCGTCGGGGACACCCAGCCCCGCCATCCTCTGCAGTGGTTCAAAATAAAAACCCTTTATTTTTTTTCCAAACACAAGAAAAAAATTTTGCATCAGCCCACGGAGCTGACGGTAATTTGTACGAAGAATTTCAGATTTAATCGAGCATCCAAAACGTTGAAGCCGGATCCCCGCTGCAGAGCTCTCTGATGGCTGGGTCTGCTGTTAGCCGCCTGCTCGGTGGTTTGCGGGGAGCTGGTACCCGTGGTGCCGGTGTCCGGATGGAGCCCGGGCTCTGCCCTGCGGTGCAGCAGCACCCCGGTACCCGCCCAGGCACCCTCTGCTTGAGGCTGCCTTGGTGAAAGCACCTCTGATGTACCCACCACACTCACACCTACATCTGGCTTCGGCATATTTTAATGAGGTTTTGGGAAAAGGCAGCGTGGCACCAGTGGACTGCAGTTACGTTTGGGCATTCTGTCAAATACTGCATACAAGAGGGTTTTGGCCACCCCTACTTGCTTATTAATACCTGGTGTATGTTCCCTGCTTTTGCTTTCCAGTCATTCCGTGAAGGTCTGTGAGTTTGAAGAAAAGGAAGTTGTGAACTAATCTCTTGCCTTTCTTTTCTGGCTCTCTGTCTCCTCCAGCCCACTCTTCCTCGCTTATGACAAAAATACAGCTTTCTTAAATAAAAAGCTAAAAATATTGTTGTTGTTGTTTACAAGGAAACAACCTCAAACTCTATAACATGATGTTGTACAATGCAAGCTTTTTGCGCATTATAATGGAACTATAAAGCAAATTTGACCGAAAAAGAAAGCCCATAAACAAAACAAAGAGCCTAAAATGTGTCGGAGATGCCTGTGCCTGGTGGAAGGGAAGAATCAGTGATAAAAGCGGTTTTTCCTGGCCCAAAATGTAATAAATAGTATGATAAAGTATCTGGTTTACAAATACCCAACCTCAGTAGACCTGGACTGAAGGAAAGCGCAAACTGAACTTGGCAGCCAATATCCTGTGTCAGTTGATGCAGTTAAATTTCTTTTTTATTCATCTCCTATCTGCAAAGAGCTTCATTCAAGAAAAATTACTATTTGAAAATGGCTTTTGAAATGCTTCAGACATAATGTTTTTGTTCATGTTACTATTTTTCCAGGGCTATTCAGTAAAAAGACATTTAAATTAAAACTTCTGCTTCCTTTTTAAAGGGAGTAGGATCCTGTTTGAGGTTTCAAGCACTTGTTTCAGCAGGGTAACCTTTAGTTACCACATTAAAGGGTGCAGAGAAAGTTATTTTTGCAATTAGTTGCCTTTTAAGCTGCTTTTTTCCAGGTGGCTGCGGGTTGGAGTGAGCAGGTCATGTAGAGAGTGAAGGGGTGATATAGCCTTGTATCGTTACCAAAAAAAACCCAAAACCAAAAGGGTTTGTTGGTGGGTTTCCTGGTAAAAATAGCTACGTGTTTCAGTTGCCGTCGAAATTTTAAAAAGCTGCCTTTGGACCATGAAATTCCTTCGCCAAGGAGTGGGCACACACTTTTAAACTCTTGTCCTGGCAGACCTGGAGGACCCTTCTGGAGACACAGTGAAGACACTGACCGCAGAGCTGGAGAAGAAATGATTTCACTCAACCCGCGTTTTCTTCCGATTCAGGATACAAAGGTCTGGATCCAACCGTAGGGGCTGAGCTCCATATTTTCACCTCAGGACTGTTTACCCTGGGACAGTATGCCATTGCAGGACCCTGAAAATGCGGCAAAACACCAAGAGAACCCCGGGTGGCTGCGGGTGTTTCGGGCTTTCCCAGCGTGGTCTTTGGTAGCAGCTTGGCTGGGTCCTGCCTTAGGTGAGTCCATGGATAGCTCAGTGAAAGGACTCCACCACGTTGCCACAACTTTCCTTCAGGGACTGTTTAAGGTGCTGCTTCAGTGTGTACGTGGAGGCCATCACTTGTATTTCTTTGTGCTTCTGTTATACTCTAATTCTATTTTTGTGTATTGCAAAGAAAAGCAGAATCTTTTAAATAAATCAATGTAATTGGAGCAGAGAAGTTGCAATCCCTGTAAGCAAAAATGCTGCTTGAAGGAAGGACTGCGTCAGGTAACGAGTCCCTGGGTTAACGGGGTAGCTGCATGATGGGATGCTGTCGTGGGACGGGATGCTGTGGTACATCCTTGCTTGGGCCAGTCTCCTGTGGAAGCTCAGAAATTGTCTCATCTAGTTCTTGCAGAACAAATTCCCCAGAGTGCCAGCCCACAGCTGCTTTGCTGAGCCGTGACACCCCCAGCCCTGCGTGCCGTGGTGGCACACAGTGGGCTGCAGCCCTGCCATCACACAGCCCCGAGCTCCACGGCCATCTCTGCTGGGCACAGCTGCGGGAGGGCGAGACGGGGAGCTGCTGGAGGTTTAGGGTCAGATCATGGTGGGAATTAGAGATCTCTGAGCAAGTGGCCTGGCTGCTGCTTTCCAAATCACCCCCTGTCCTTACTGCTGCCCAGAAGGACTGGCTGCAGGGCATCTCGGAGGGTATCCCAGGGGTATTCGAGCTTCACTGGCTTTCTAGAAACCGAGTTGCAGTAGATTGATGGCTCCTCAGTTGGCGTTGTATAAAACTCTGCTGACTATGTCAGGAACCCTCTGCGTGCCCCTCGCTGATTCGTTTCTCCCTGCAGCCACTCTGCTACTGCAGCAGGATTCAGATTTGAGTATGGCAGAAGATACGTCGGGGAGTGTGCACACTTAAGGTGAGACTGATTTCTCCCTAAGCCCCTTCCCTAAGCTGTGGGGGGAGGTGGGCTCTTCTGGAAGGTGCCTGCGAACACGGGAGTCAACTCGGGAGCTCAGGCAAGGCTCTGAAGGAACCTGTTCCCACTGGCAATGTGGAAAGGCGGAGGAGCTGAGCTTTTTCACTTGGAGAGTTAACACAGATGTCAAAAATGGAGTGCCCCAGGTGTGCAATGCCACAGCAGCCTGTGACATATGTGGCGTGTTCAAAGCATGTAATGTCTTAAGAGTTTATACGTGGGTGGTGAGACATCTAACACGAGTAAGAGTTTGGGATGCTCTTCTACTTAAGTGCCATTTCTGGTATCTCCTGATCTTGGAAATGTTAGAAATCCACCTCTTCCCAAAGTTTAGAGCAACTTAGTGCCTATTGCAGTGTTAACTCTTCAAGGAAACAGCTCAGTATCTTTAATAAATAATAAAATACACTGGAAATGGAGTTTAAAAGGTTTCACTAGTTGAGGGAGTACCGGAACACAGCAAGAAATTGTGTTCATGGTCTATCTCAGCCAGAACACATGGGAGAATTGGACTTAGATTAGTATGATATGGACAAGTTCAAGAAATAACATAGTTAATAGTTTCTAATAATTATTCATTCTATTCTTGCTCTACTTTCTACCCTGTGCTTTTTACAGGGGATACTATAGTGCTGACAACAGATAACAACAGCCTTTGTTCATTTGTTCATTATTCAAGGGTAAAACTATGGAAATAAGGAACTAGACTTTATCCAGATAGATTTCAACATGATAAAAAAAGCCATGGTTTCTTTACTCTAGAGCAACATATTGACCTAGGTAAGCAAGAGAAGGGTCTGTTTATTGTCATAAAGCATCTTTTTGGTACCAGGCAGTGACGTACTGTTTGCAAGGTTACGCCGTGGCTGGTGGCTTAGCAGCTCATGGGTTGAACATTTAATTCTCGGGCTGTGATTTGAGCCCAGCTTCAGGTCTGCAGCCAGGTGAGTTCAGAGCTCACATCTACTCCTACCAGACAATGGTCATATTCACAGAGAATAACGATGCATCTCTGGCTTCTCATCTCCGGCAGTTTTTCCTCACCAAACAGGATGGAGAAAGGTTGGGGAGTGCATAATGACCTCTGGCTCGTAAGGGTGCAGGGGATTTGAGTTGTGTGCAAACAGTGCCCGTGGGATGTCGGCTGAATTAACTTGGAGGAATGGAAAAGACTGATGGCAAGTTCCCAAAAACACATGTGGTCTGTCCCTGCAATTCTCACAGGGTAAGCAGGGAAAGACAGACAGTAGCTGAAAAGGAGAGACAGAGTTTTCATTCCTTAAGACTATTCCAAAATCTTCATCTATGAATGATTTTACTGGTCTTAATTCCTTATATTTTATTTTTAGTTATATATTAATCCAATTTCAAAAGTAATAATTCTGTATTTATAGAGTGATTATCACTTAGGAGAAGCCATAATAAATGCAAGCAGAATGTGATAAATTTATTTCTATTTTTTATTGCATTTTCCATCAGCTCCGATACTTGCATGCAATTCATCCTTGCTAAGTATTACGGTTTTCCCATGCTTTGCTGTATTTTGACATTGCTGTGAGCTGACTCAGAGGGGGAGACACCAGTTGGGGAGGGGCCTGTTTCCAGTAAGGGCTGAGTGAAGCGTTGCAGAAGTGGGGGTGATAGAGGGGAAATGGTACAGTGAAGAAGTGGAAAAATTGAATTATAATGAGAACACTATCTGGTATTGGCTTTAAGTTCATATGGGCCATAATAGGGACTGCAAACTCTCTAAACTGGTCTGCAGTAGGAGCATTTACAATGCCCAAAAATTCTGTTAGTATGGTCTTTTCACAACATCAAACTGACGTTTTTCTTTCAAAATGACAACACATGACTTAGCTATATATATACTTTTTTTTTTTTTCCCCCTAAGGAAATAACTTCTTTACCACCTGTATAACCAGGTAGAAGAGGGCAAGATAATTTTTTTCATTTCGGGGTGATTACTGCTGTGCTTGCTGAAAGATTTCAAACTAGCCTCTCTCTTAACAGCTTAGTTCATTTATGACTGTCAGGTTTTGACAGATCTGATGCATTTTATTTTATTAACTTGCAAGGTGTTGCTGCTCATGCTGTGAATTTTCCATCATTTTGCCAAGATGAACACATTAATTTTATTTCAGACTAAGAAACACCAACGCAAACACCGTTTCAGCTGCTGAATCGCCAGTCACTAGCGTGGCTCTGATTACTTCACAGCGGACGATCAGCACAGACTCGGCCGTGTTAGCCATGAGTTGTCAAAATAAACAGTTCTTTGCTGTTCATTTCTAGCTGTTTTAGTTTGGGATTTTTTGGGGCTTGGTGAGAGATCAATACATTTTACCAGGAATTTTATGAAATGTCTTATAACTCTACCCTGGATCTTCTTGTTTACATTAAGTCGATTTTCCTGAATTCTGAATGTAATTAACGTCTAATTAAAGTTCTTTACAGTGCCCAAGAACGTGGGTGAGCATTCTGCAGAAGGGATCTGCTCGGATGCTGTCTTGCAATGTGTAAAATATGAACAAGAAGAACTGACAACTCAGCTTCAGTCATTTTGTCCTCTGAATAGTTTCTGGAAGAAAAGCACTACCCAACAAGCAAACGAGAAAGCACACAAGGAAGTTTGGGAATAAAATATTCTTTCCTGTAAGTGTCTCTCCTGGCAGTGTAATAGCTGTGTTCATCCCAAAATGTGTGTATCCATACTGAGATTCACAGACTGTTACTGATGAGGAGGCTGACTTCCAGGGAGACCTCTCAATAAATTGATTCTTCAGTGCAGCCCCTGCTTATTTTTTGCTTAGACTCTATAAGTTTTGGCTTGCACTCTGTGTTTGTACAAAGCCGTTTATCACGCCGCGTTTGACTTCTGCCTGCTCTCTGTTCGAGTGGCCGGGGCTGCCCCAGGCACCCATCACCTCCTGCCCCAAAGCCGTGCCGGCTGCCGGGACTCACCCCCTGGAAACCCTTTTGCGCTGCTCAGCCTTGGGGCAGGTTGGTTGCTCTTGCAATGGAGACAGAAACAGCCTCAAGAAGGAAGAGTTTTAATACTTTAATTAAAGGTTTCAGATTCAGATGAGTAATTTTAAACCACAGGCTTGCTTTTTTTTTTTTTAAATTACACGGCCCAGCCCTTCAGGTTCCCCTTGTAATCCTGCCAGGGCTCACGACCTTCCCTTACATTTCTTTTTCCCATTTGGGTTTCTATAATGAGATAATTAAGCATCTCATGCCTTGTTAAGACACAACACATGAAAAAGGGTTTTAAAGCTGTTGATTCAGGATGGGAAGCCAGGTAATCACAGTTTCTTACTACAAGTTACACACACCTTACAGAAGAGATTTTATCCTTTTTAAGAGGAAGAAATTGTTCAGAAAATCACATCTATTAAGAACAGCATGTGCTTCATTTAATTCCTACTGAAGCGGTTAGATTTCAATATTTAATGTCAAGGAGTGGCTTTAAGTGTTTCACTGAATGAGCTTATGTTGTGAGTAGGTGCATTGGATTCGCCACAACAAGTGGAACCAGGGAAAATACTCACAGAAGGAGGCTTAGAAAACCCTTCCATGCAAGCAGGTTAACAAGACACTACCCAGGTACCAGTCACCTCCATTTGTGCTGGCTTGCTAAGGTACTCGGTGCTTTCATTGTAGCTAATGCCTGTTACTCAATGAGTGTTTCCTTTTTTCTTCAGCTGTCAAGTACTAGCCATTGGCAAGACCATGGTAAAGGAGAAGAAACTGTCAGGTAATCCTCCCTTTTAAAGAAAAATCTATACATGCAGAAGTGGTCTGCTGACATTAAAAGGCCAGTTTGAGTGTGGGCTCTAGCAAGCTGCTTGCCCAGGTCTCCTTAAATTATTTCACAGTAAAGAAAACTCCACATCCATATGACAAAATTCATTAATCAAAAAGGCACATGCAAGACAGCAGAAATTCTTTCCCACGAAGGTTAATAGCCTAAAGACTTCTGGTGTTCTCTGTTCACAGCTCTACCTCCACTGATGGTCTGCTGTGCTTCCGTTTTCCCAGGCAACGCCATTAATGAAGGTACCACTGAGGTTGTGCCCTAGACCCATCCTGAAGGGCTATGGACATATATCCCCCATGGTAACTGAGTGCTGTGCTGACCTCCCCTCCTAAGCTACCCTGCGAATGTGCCAGTATCACCCCAAATTTTCCGAGCTCCCATTTGCTCATTTTACACCATTTCTTGGCACTGGGTAGTTTTCTTTGCTGACGCGGTGTATCTCCCCCTCTTCAGCACGCAAAGAATTACTTGAATGATGAAGCAACATTGAGATTTCAAGCTCTACAATGATAGAATTACCCAGAATCAAGTGGAAAATGCTGAGTTTAGAGCTAAGGCAGCTACCGGCTGCAGTGGAGCTGGGGGCCACCCTGGTTGTCCCAGAGGTTGGGAGGTTTCCGCGTGCTCGGGAAAAGGCAGGGGCATGGGGAAGCCCTCTGCTGAGAGAGCTGCCAGGGCAGCCCAAAGAGTGAGTCCTACACAAGATCAGGAGTTCAGATGTCCCTGGGGATAGTGTCAGCTGGGGCTGCTACTATCTCCATCCCACTCTGCGGCTGTATTTTAAAGGATGGAGTTTAACTGAGTGATGGTACTTGGAGGCAGGGATACATTGATGGCTTGTGCCTTGGGCTTTTCCTGTCATTGCAAATTGTGCTGCGGCGGGTATAAATCCACAGTAGATGTTTTTAATCTGCATAGGTATGATCCAGCATATTTCTTAGTGCTGTAAATGAAGAGTAAACAAAAAACCAAGTTTACAGGAGTAAAAAAGAGTAAACAAGCTTACTTAAAGCAGTAAGCTAGCTGCATATTACATAAAGCAGCTTGCATTTTTGCCAAGAAAAATACTACCTGGAGTCTGTATCCACATCTGTCCTCAGAGTGTTCTTGGGTTTGCTAATCCAGTGTGATGAGACAGCTGCAATTTGAAAATCTACCCTCCATAGTACAATAAAAGACCCATCTGGCAATCTCACTCCAGTCTGATGTCTTACGGCAGTAGTAGTGCACTGGGCTGGGTTAGAAACAGAATAGCTTTCACACCGTGAGGGCGTGCTCCGAGTTGAACCCAGCACAATGGAGCGGTAATTCTAGTCCTGCCGTGTCAGCAGATTGCCGCCCCTGTCTCCGAGCGCAACCGAGAGCTTCACTTTTCTGCATCCCAACGCTCCTTCACCTGTGACTGGAGTGCACGGACAGACAACGGCACAGCGTGGGGGTTGCATATATCACATGAAAACACTGCTTCATTCTTCACTGTGCGAAGGGTTTCCTCGAGACACGGAGTCTCAGCCATGAAGTGCAGGAGAAGGGTGGTCAGACTGCTGGGACACAAAGTGCAATTTTACACAATAGGATATGGTAAACAATAGGATGCAACCTTAATCTTTGCTTTACACACAAACCTGCTTTCATAATGTATCCGACTTTTAATAATTTTCCTCAAAAACCTCGTCAGTTGTGTTTTGCAGCCAACTAAATTTAAATGGAAAAGTAGAGCAGCAATCTAGTGACAAACTGATGTCGACAT
>NW_010263451.1:8645-48972 GCF_000690775.1 Eurypyga helias
ATTAAGGATACAGAAAAAACCTGTCATTTTTTATCTAGTGCTACGGTCTGACTCATTAACCTTCCACGTCAAGTTTCTGCTTGTGCAGTATAATGCTTTATTTCATAACGAGACATTAGTGACAAATTTTGATACTTCAATACACGATTGTTCTTCAACAGCTAATTACTACAATTAGCTCCCTGCCTAGCAGATTCCTTCTCCTTTCCATTTCCCAACCGTGAGCCCGCGACAACAATCACAGGGCTGAAAAATTACATTAGTCTTTGCCCCTTGGTCCCTGAGAGGGGTCTACAGAGGAACAACCCTTAGCTTTTTAACTGGGAGGGTTATTTAGACACCTTTTACTTAAAGTTTGGCTGCGGACCTCGTGGAGCAAACCAAACACTGAGCGGGGTTATGTGAAAGCCCGTTTGGTTTGCACAGTCCCCGTCAGCGTGATGGGTGCCAGGGCAAAGCCTGGCTGCTGGGAGGGGGGAAGCGGGATGGCTCTTCCTCAGCCCGCTAAACAAGGTGGAATGCAACACCTGGCACGTGAGTCTAACGGCTCTCCGCACCCATAAACGGTGTCACTGACGTAACTCCAACTGCCATAGGAGGTTGCTGGCTCCGGGGAGGACGGGGCGGCAGCAGAGGAGGGGGCTGCCAGGCTCGGGGGTAATAGCAGTCATCTTGGGGGGGGCAGTGGAGGAGCTGCAGACCCGGCCACCTTGGGCCAGACTGGCCAGGTCACTCCAGATGTGTTTTCAACTGAAGTCCTTCCTGCTTTTTTCCATCATGTTTGCATGTCAGTCTGCAAGGCAACTCAGCAGACTTCTGTTTTCTGGGGATAAATCCTATATCACAGCTTGATTCCTGCCAGATCCTGCTTTGTCCCACCCTGCAAATATTTTCAGGCTTATTATTTCTCTCCTACGTAAAGTCACAATGAAGTTATACTATTCTGATGGATTTGACAAAGGAAGGGGTACAGAGCCACCTGGGGCACAGCAAAACCAGCTTTTTCCCAAGTGCTGCAGTTGGCATTTTCCATCCATGTTCATACTTCCCTGCCTTGCGCTTTGGTTACCAAAATAATTGTGCTGTCCTGAATATGAAAATGTTGACTTTGTAAAGTAACGTTTCACCCTTTTTGTGGTTGATATTTGGCCCTTCTCCCTCTTGATAGCGTGTGAATAGCAAATGCAAATAACTCACCGTCGCGCAGTGCAATCCTGGGGGCTCCTGGGGTGCCTCCTCCTCCTCTCCTTCAGCGTGATATATGCTTTGCCTCCCTTTCAGCCCATTCTTGAAACATATTCTAATTCTTGCACTCATTTCCCATTTTCTCAAGTCATTTATCACATTACAACAGATTATACTCTTTGATGAAGCATAGATAGATCTCTTGCCTTTTTCTTGAAGGAAATGTTATCTTATCAAAGAAAGATAAATTAGTCTCGTATTATATCCCAGTTTTCATCTACCCTTATATATTTACTGGAGCACTGGTTATATTCTCATCCTCACTGGCCTTCTCACTCATCACCTTTCATGTAATAACTCTTTTGCCTTTAAAATGATGCTTGCACTGTCCAGGTAATACTGGAAATGAAGCAGATAAAACATGGAGCACATACTGAATATGTCTATAAGTAGTGGCAGAGCCAGAGACACAGGAACTATACTGGTCTATACTGGTGCTTTGGAAGAGCAGTCCTTGGCACATCTTTGCCCCGTGGCATCAGACCATTCTAGTTGGCAGGGTAATACTGTGAGTTGAGAACAGACGCAGCCACCTACGGTTTACCTGGGCTTTATTTTGTGCACAGCTAACAATTTGGGCTCATTGTGGTGAAAGCAAATGGTGTCAAAGCCCAAGTGCCAGAAGATGCAGCAAATTGAGTTAATTAGGCATTAGCTAATTTCTAACATTGCTCCATTGCAAACTGGTTGCTTCTCTGGAGATGGCAGGATCTCTTACCTTGGAAAGAGTAAACTGTACCCACTGTAATTTGTGTTTGAATCAGTATTGTCCTCATCATTGACATTGTCTCAACAATAAGGAGAATGTGAGATTTGGGATGCTCTGCACTGACCTGGATTCCCATGCCAGCCAGGGTGGACTTAGGACTCCTGGGAGAGCAAAGGAGGATGGATAGGTGGTGTTGTTGTAGACCCCACTCAACATCAATGACCTCTGAGCAGAGCAGTCATTTCAGGAGTCTCTGTATTTCAGATTAAACTGGTGAGTGGGACAGAAGTATGTGTAACTCCAGAAAAGCACAGAGCTGGGGGTAGGCTGGTGTAAGGGCTTAGTAGCAACAGCATGATTGAAGAAATGCATGTTGTAATCATGGACTGGTACTTAAGATAGAGCGTGAACCGAGGATCTCTTGAGGGTTTTGTGGTGGTCCATCTGAGAGGGTGCAAACTGTCTTAAGACCCTAGACAGCAGGCATTACAAGTCTGCCCAGCCTGGAAAGGTTATTTCTGTGCTAGGAATCTATCAAGGGCTTAAGGGCAGTAACAGGCTCAGCAATCCCTTGTCCTCTCAGAGGCCTAGTGGGATGTGGGTCAGGAGTCTGGAGGTCTCCTTCATGCAGGGGAAGAGATTTCCACGAGTATGAGATTTTTCACTCTATATTGGCAATCCCTTGTCCTCTCAGAGGCCCAGTGGGATGTGGGTCAGGAGGCTGGAGGTCTGCTTCATGCAGGGGAAGAGATTTCCATGAGTATGAGATTTTTCACTCTATATTGGAGCTTGACACAGATTCTGTAATTTGCAGGATCCTTTTTTCCAAACATATGAAAAATAATTTCCTTTTCCCAAGTTTCTCACCTATGTTATTTTGGAAAGGTTAAAAGGAAAGGTTGAAATGATTTTGTAGTCTCGGAGGTGTGTAGGAAGACCGCAGAGCCTTAACCTCGTCCCCATCAGTGCATGTCAGGAGCACCGCACGGCCTCTCTTTCTGGTGCCGTGTCTGTCCGGGACACCCCACGGGTACCCGCACTTCTCAGCACTGGGGGATAACCTTACGGACAGGTGCGTTTTGAGCCAGGGGTTAGCTAAATGCATCCCATGTCATTCAGGTTTGACACTTTAACACTGTATCTGGAAACAGTTAATAGCCAAGAGTACAACAATGACTTTTCTAATTCAAAGTGACCCAAATCATTACGCTATATTTACCAGTAGTCATCAATTTTCAGAGTAAGTTCCAATAGTTCCCTCCTGCTAGCTATAAAACAACCGAACAAAAGGGTTTGCTAAAGGGGTGAGATATTTCATGCTTCTGAAAGTTCTCCCACTCTTGAGATCCTGAAAATAATACGCGCTCTCCATATTTCTCACTGCAAATGACAGCAGAAACTCATTAATTTATCTCATAAAGAAATACAGGTAAAAATTATATTCACTCCTCATGGCTTCTGCTCAGCCAGATGATGTGATGTAGGAGACTGGAATGACTCTTCAAATCCAAGATTCATTGCATGTATGTTTTACTGACACAACTGAAGTTGCTTAAATGAATTCCCCTTGCTGCTATGCCCACAGCACTGCCAAGCCACTACTATCGAGATTTAGGTCTTCTGTGTCACAGCTCTTAGGGCGAGGCAGTTCTTTTGAGAGATATGAATGACTGTGTCTTACCCAGAAGATATTTTGGGTAGGTATCAGTGAAACCAAAAATCAGGAACCTAGAAGCAAAGAGTAAAATGGGTGTCTTGAAACTGGGGGAAAGAAGAAAAAAAAAAAAAAAAAGAAGAAGAAGAAGAAAAATAGAGCCCTGGGAGTAGAGGTGAGTCAATGAACAAAAAAAAAAAACCCTAAAGCATCTGGCTGTGGAAAAAAAAAATATCAAGCCAGCCCAAGGCTGATTAGTAGCTGTGGCACCAGGGTGATCCCATTAGGGATGCAACGTTGTTTTGATCTTGATGCATTTTTGTGGAAGAAAAACTATCCAGCAGCAAGGATGGAATTCCTAATGGAATAAGTATTTCATTAAGTCCTCTTAATGAAAGAGATTGGAAAACAACAGAGCGAAAAAAGCTGTGAAGAAACACAAGTGTGTAATGAGGAGCTGACTCCTGCCCTGAAAATGAAGGGAGGTGACAGCAGTGGAGGGGACTGTCAGTTTAAACGAGGCAGTAATGGCTTTGGCTGGCACCTCCAGCGCTTCCGAAAGACACTCTCAAGATAATACACTGTTAATGAACTTTCCCTTTCCCCAGAGGATCTTAGTGACCGGTTGTTTTTAGACCTATCTAGAAAATTGGGTTTAATTCTCTATCCTGAGTTAAAATTTCACAAGTGGGAGCGCTGCGGCGAGGGAGAGGCCCTCCAGCAATGAGTAGGGAATTTCTGGGAATAGAAACTAAGAAATTAGCTTTATCTATTTATTTTTTAAAAAACCTGCATGCCTTGCAATACACTGGAAAATACACTGTGCCTTTAGGAAGTGTTTTAATGTGGAATAAAGAATTATTTTGCAAGTGCTTCATACCGTGTGTCCCAGCTGCACAGGGCTGTGGTGTTGTGCTTGGTACAAATGTGGGGTGCGGGGGGGAACTTCCCCTAAAGGAGCTTGTGCCACTCTGCAGTGATTCAAACAAGAGCCTAGTAACACAAAAGACACATATCCCTCTTAATGTTATCTTTTTCTTATCCTCAGCTATAATCCTTTTTGGATTCTTTGTTTATCTGATGCTAAAGGCTTGCCTGGGGAACAAAATTTTGGGAATACAACTTTGTGAGATGAGTGCTCACAGCTGAGCCCTCATGGTTAGGGGGATTCACAGTCTCACGTTTCTTTTTCCATTGGAAATTATTTTCTATTTTTAAATATGCCACCAAAAAATGACAGGTTTGACATGGCTTTTAGGAAACACTCCTGCTCTGACCATGCTTTGGATAGGGTTCATCTCAACAGCTGAATGATGCTTGTTGTTGAGGCTGAGACAAGATGCTTGGGATTACCTCTGCCCTCTAAATGCCTTGTTCCTGCGGTTCAATATATCTTCATGATGGGCAGTGTCAGAGAGGCTGAAATCTCAGATGTTCCTGGTACCTCGCTGAGGATGACAGACTGCTAAAGGATAACTTCACGTGGCCTTCCAGAGGACAACCATGCTTTCACCCTATTTTCGGAGATCGCTTGCCAGCTCTTGCCTTTCAGGATTATTATTTTCTATCAAGGCAGCAGCTTCTCATTTTAAAACAAATATTGTCCTTGAAAGCATCCCATTGCCACTTCTAAAATAATGCTTCATTGAGTTATTTCCATAAGCATGTCAGCTATCGCTGTGGATAAATTACATACATCAAAGTCTTCTAATGACCATACTTGGAGTAAAATCAGCTTCCTGTGTTTGCATCGTTAATTAAGCTCAACACCACCCTTCCATATATGCCACTTCCCCTAACAGCCTGTGCTGTCGACGAAGTATAGATCACTGCCCATCTGCTCAGGTTTGGTTTGGATACACAGGGTGCAGCCACACGATCTGGGTTGCATTTACTCGTTGTAGGAGAGATCTTCAGTTGCATGTATCCTAATTAAACAGTGAAATATTAGTTAAATTAAATTAAATTAAAGTTAAATTAAAGGTATTGGAAAACAAGGATAACTGACACAGGTTCACTGTTTCTCACAAACAGTGGACACTGGGGTTCATTTGACTGCCCAGTCTCCGCACGCAGAGCTGCCTGTGCGACATGGCACACGAAGACATCTCATCACTCTTAGACCCCAGGGGTCTGGCCCATTTGCCTGTATTTAGGGTCCATGAGGGAGCTCTCTCCAGGGAGCTCCTTTGGACAATTTGGGGTTAGACCTGGCACACTATGTTGCAGAGGAAGGGGGAGCAAGCCCCATGCAGGCAAGTGGTGCACACAGGGCACTGTCTGACCCCCAGCTCTTTCCTCCAGAGATCCTCTCACCAATATGTAGGAAGAATCCAGCAGAGGAGAGTGGTGAAGTGCCTATCATCCCTTGGATGAAGAAAGCCAAGTCACAGCAGAGGGGTACAGTTGTGGACATTTCCCTGAAAATAAGCAGTGGGATGAAAAGCTGGGCTTACAATAAATTTAAAAAAAAATAAATAAAAAAAAAAGGAAGAAGTGGACATTACAGATAACAAGTTAAAAATATATAGCTTGAAGGAAAACTTTTTATTATAAATATCATACACCACACCTCATTACTTCCTTGCTCAGTGCATGACTTGCCCTCTAGCCTTAAACAATCTAAAGCATTTAAATAGTAAAACATTAATTTTTTTTAATAACTTCACGCTCTTAACAAAATCTTGGCCCTAAAACCGGCAACTCAAACCTTCTAATCAATGGGATGAGGGCCTGTGTCATTGTCTCCAGCTGCCCTCCATTCCCACATCCCCACCTTGGTCCTCTCCAGCAGCCCCTGTGAGCCGTGGCTTTATTTCCCAGATGGTTATTCTCGGCTTTGCCTTCAGGACAGCTGGAAGTTTTCTTATAAACAAATGCTTTGCTCTGTACAGCAAAGCCAACACCATTCAAAAGCTGCTTCCAAAACTGTATAACCAGAAGGTAAGAAGAGCAATTGGTTTGAAAAGGAAAAAAGCAAGCAAATTAAAAAGTGAGTGGAAATTGGCAGGCATCAGCAATAAGCCAAATTCTGAGCAAATTAAAGCAGAGTAGTACAAAGTATTTATAGGAAAAGAAGTCATTCCTAATCCTTTTAGTGCAGGGGCCTGCAGAAATTGTTATGCAACATCCACCCAGGCAAAGATTTATCCCTAAGGCAGTTGAACTCCAGAGTCAAATATATTTAAATTACATCCACATCTTTTTGACACATACACAACATACCACGAGTGTAAAGAGGGACCTGCCAGATCACTAGTCCAATTATAGATGTATATAAAAGCCTCCTGAGATCTCTTTCTGAAACATTTATTTTTCAGGTTTCCAGCACTATCAGAATTCTGCAGTAAATGTTCAGATCCCAAAGTCCTAGAAGGAGTGTCCCTGAGGTCTAACTACAGCAGAGAAAGTCCTCTCAAAAGTCTGCTAGCAGTGAATCCATCCATCCATCCATCCATCCATCCATCCACCCACCCATCCATCGGTAGTGGGCCATAAAGTTTGTGCTTTGTGGTTCTTTATTTGGAAAGATCAACGGTGGCGTGGTCTTGGATTTTTTTTTTTTTTTAATTAGCTGGTAGAGCCCATAGGATTCACCTAATTATGTGTAAAGGTATGTCATACATATAACCACCATTTTCATTTGTAACCTGTGCTCATCTAACCAACCTGAGCCGGTGACCACCTGCTAGGAGAACAGCTCTAATTCCCACTTCCCCCACCCAGATCTGATTTTGTCAATCAAGCAATAAGAGGTGCTAAATAGGCAGCTTGTGCTTCCTTCTCCTCCATCAACTCCTCACTCAGAGCAATGGCAGCCATGGCAAGCGTTTGCTTTTCAGCTCCCAAGGTCCATGTCAAGTGGTTTTGTGATGAAACCAGCTTATTTTAGGGTGGAGGGTGATACCGCAGGAGCCAGAACTGGAAGTCTTTGCAAAAGAAAGGTAAATACACGTGTTTTGTTGTATTTATATTGTTATTCTTCCCCTATTTGAAAAGCTTTTTGTTAGTGGGTGATAAGCAAAACAGCAGTTGAGTGAATCAGTGCCCTTTTCTGAATATTCAGTGTATAATTCCTGGTACGGAATGAGTAGGAAGTTCTGCTTATTTCAACCTCCCAACCAGGATCAAGAATCTAAACCACTCAGTGGTGTCAGAGGTAGGTTTGCTAGCACACTATGTGACACTGAATTATTTATTTCTGTCAAACCTTGACTTTGGTAATCATGTGACTGTACAAGCTTTTTTCCAACTCATGTATATATTGCAGAAATGTTAGGATTATCAATAAAGGCTGTTAGGAGGAGTAAGGAAAAAAATGCTATGGACTTCTAACTCAAACCTCACTGTTTATAGATCAGTCTTGTAATTTATGAAGCCTTTTGGATTAGAAACACTGCAGATGCTGGTTTAGAAATGTATTACTCTGACTCCCAGTTCTCTGTCTGTTTTTCCATCTACTGTTATCTTGATCGTGTCTCCTGAAGAGAAACCAATGGTTCTTGACTTCTTCAGTGCCCGTCCCTTCTTATGAAGGTTTAATTTATGTTATTTTTGCAAGCATAAGAATTGTACTTTCTCTGAATATTTCTAAAGGCTTTAAAAGATGAAGGTAGTTTTAACAGCAGTTGTAGAATTTTCCAGCTTTACTTCCCAAATAAGTTGAAAGGAGGAGTAGAAAATATTATCAACTTGAAAGGGCATCGAGAAAACGTGTTCTTCTTATGTAGTACTTGAATATTCTGAAAATCTGAATGACATGAGACAATGTGTATCGTTGGGGTTTCATGTAGATAATTAGTCCTACATTTCTGTTGGCTGTGCTTCAATAGCCGTAAAGGATGTTACAGAGAACTGAGACGTGAAACCGGTTTCTGCATTACAAAAGGTTTAAGCTATGCAGTCTGGATCCAAGTCTGGGCTCTGCTAAAGTGTGAAGACCTCTGGTTTGCTGGCAGCCCTGTGTACTTTCCCTTGGTCATTGCAGGGGGAGGATTCGGGGCTTGTGGACTCTGCCATAGTCCCCAGCACGTGACCCCTGCAACACTGTGTGCAACAAGGGGGTGTTGGCTTCTGCCTTCTTGAGCTTCTGCCACTCAACCTGATATTTACTGATATGTTTTTGGCTATAACCCAGAGCCCACCGCTTTAGTGCCAAAATTAGGGCTTTGAATGAAGGTTAAAAAGCTATATTTCTTATAGGTAACTGGAGGGGAACGGAACAGCTCTCTGCAATAAAACACATAACATTTTTATGTAAGATGTGAAGTTTATAGAGGGTATGCCTTCAGCCCAGTGTCCTCCTGAGC
This sequence comes from Eurypyga helias, assembly GCF_000690775.1. Taxonomy (NCBI): domain Eukaryota; kingdom Metazoa; phylum Chordata; class Aves; order Eurypygiformes; family Eurypygidae; genus Eurypyga; species Eurypyga helias. Next base: position 17,563 of record NW_010263451.1, read on the forward strand.
ATCCTCATCCTCTTTGAGATGAGAAAATGGCTATGTAGGTTTTGTCTGAAGAAAAACACAGGTACATGTGTGGTGCAGCCTCTTCACCTCACATCCCTGGCCTTCTTTGCAAGACAATTATGTGCCTGAAGACAGTGCAAAGATATCTTTGTAAGACCTGAGCGCGTTTTTTGGCAAGACACAGGGATAAAATGTTAAATATTTAATGTTTCACTGATTCCCTGTGCTTTTTGTTGTATGTTTTATGGTTCTAATGTTGCTTATGAAATGCCTAGAATGCTATGGTAGCTCAGGGCTGTAAAAAATTAATTTACTATGTTTTATTTATTATCATAAAACCCTTTTCCGGATATTCTATAACTGTGTCTAGAAGGAAGCTGAAATATATTCTTTTCCACTTGTTACCTCAGGAGCTCACAGCTGGATATGTGTGTCAGGATGTTGTAGGAAAATGCCTGCACATCTCCCAGCGATGTACCCAGACCATTAGCTTGTGACCTGATCTCAGGCTTTGAGTTTGCTCTGCTGTACAGGGGCAGCTTAATTTTTTGCTGGGTTTTTAGTGAATTCTAATAGTACTGGAGCTTTACCCAAGAGTAATTCTGTTGGGTGGTTTTTCACTGCTCTAGGAATAAATCAGGATCGTGATCTTTCTCTGAAAAACTACTTCTGGGAGGACGGATCTGAGCAGTGTGTGTATGGAATAGTCAAATAATACAGCACCTGTTGGGCTGTCGGAGACTGGCTATAAAATGTTGAACTCTAAGTCTACCGACTGCAAGGGAATCCAGTCCATCACCCAGCAGCTTGTGGGGGTGAAGTGATGTGAAAAGATTGCCCTTCAAGTTTGAAATGGAGTGGTGTTGCAAGACAGCTGAAAATTTTCTAATTCAAGATCTGGGTGTGGTTTCCACCAAACTTCTTTCCCTTGGTCAGTCACGATTGGGCAATACTACTTTTTGCCCAAATAAAACCCCCTAATGATATTGTTTCTGTGCTTTTATTGGATGGAGGAGCCCTTTTAGGAGGGAGCACAAGCTTTTGCTCTTCCCTTCCCGCACAGATAAGATGCTCCTTTGTAATCCAAAAAATTCCAACTTTGCAGATTTGCCTTCAGTCATAGTAGTATTGCTCAGTCGTGTGTATGGAGCAGGTTAATGAAAAAAATTACAACGAAAAAACCCCAATCGCCTCTTTCCCAGTGGCTCATCTCATTGGATTTCTCTTTAAACTTGAGCAAGCTTTTAAAAACTCTTCAGACAGTCAACATCACCTCAAATTGCAGATTTTAAAAGCAGGTATTTGAGTCATCTTCAACTGCTTTTACACCTGAGTCATTTAAACTGTAAACTGAACAAATGCCAGTTTACTGTCACCACGAAAACAATATGTCAAGGTATAGGTTGTCACAAATTGCACGGAATAAAAGAAAGCCTTATTGAGAGATGGTGTGCTGCCCATTGCAGAGCCTCTAGCAAGGTCTAAGTTCCCTTGAAAATATCATATAGCTGGAAAATTTCAGGCAGAACCATGACAGCTTGTCTTACCGTGTGGTTCTCGGGAATGATTTAAAGCTTGAAATCTGTCTTGCCTGATGTATAGCGGTGTTTGATTAAACGTGTCCTGCCGCAGTGTTTCATGGCTGTTATTGATGGTACAACGTAAACAGTTCTTTGTTTTTTCCTCTTGTCAAAATAAGATGCTGTGCTTAAATTTACTTGTGTCAACAGAACAAAACACTAACACTTGTATAGAAAAGGCTGATAAAGGGTCCAACAGGTAGTCCATAGTCTTTCTGAAAGACTCTTGAAAGACATATTTGGCATGAGAGACATTAGTTTAGCACCGTTTATTTTTACTTTACTCTGCAACAACCCAAGCATAGACTGCTGTGTCCCTACAGCCGAATGGCACGGTGTGTCTTCAGCGTCCCCTGCCTCTCGTGTCAGTGCTGCTTGTATCGATTTACATCCCTCAGCCTTTAACTTCTGGACTCTGTAGGTCAATTCTAAGCTTGGCTAACTCAAATCAGCTTTCTGCAGAGATGCTGGAACATGACAGCCAGACGTTGCCCTGCCTCGAGTAGTGAGGAGGGGAGAGCAGACTTATTGGGGGTCATCTCTTTTCATAGCCTGGCTCCAAGTACTGCTTTGTGCTGGGAGGTGGAAGGGGGATTCGTTCTCATCTCCTCTTCTTCCAGTATAACTCTTAGTATTTGAACTGGTCATGTTCACTGTAACTCACAGACTAAAGTTTTATTGCTTTTCTCTTGCATATTTCAGATGAGATTTTTGCTCTTTTGGACAAATCTCATACCATACCATCCATTGCACCCAGCTGGTTATAGCAGAGAGCAGGTGCAAGGAACTGTAACTTCTATCAATGTTGTGCTCCTGCCATCCCTAAGCAAGCATGTATTTACCATTTCAAATGCTCTGAAGGTATCACTTGCTGTAAACATTTAGACATAAATTTCCTGTTTGGGTTTTTCTCCACAGTTGTAAAAGCCACCAAGACAGCGGTCTTCCCTCCCTGTGTAACAGCTGAAACACCTTCAGACTCTGTGAATGTAATCCAAAGTAATAGTCATGCTGCCTTTTCACTTCTCTCCCAGGCATCAAAATGCAGAAACATTACAAATTGCAAAGGAGTTCACAGTGCTGTGCCCTCCACCAACATGTTACTTTCCTTTTCTACTTCTGGGGTCTTGATTTCCAATGGAAAACAAATCCATGGCTGTGAGGATCAAACTGGATAGGGAGATTTTGGTTTGCTTTGCTTTTTTTCAGCCCAGGTGTGATGTCAATCCCAGGTTTCAGCTCACTCGGCTGAGTGTAGATGCCTGGTGGCGTTTCACCCTGATGGCCTCCAGCGTGTACCGAACCTGTGGGTTCCTTTACATCCTACATTACATCTGTGGTCCCTGGGTGGATGCCTGGTATCCAGGGAAAATCAGATGGCATCAGACAGCTGTGCTTGGCCAACAGAACTGGCCTTAATGAAGCTTAAACAGGTAGCACAGTCCTAACATGAAAAAACCATGGAGTTCACCAGGAGATAGAGGAAACCTTCCTAACTCCTTTTCTGAACTGGCTCACCCATCCCTAGTGCAATGGAAAACCTCCTGTTTTCAAGCAAAACACAACCACTCTGTACCTTGTAACTTGGGGGTCGTGGAAATAGCAGCAATTGATTGAAATCCTTGAGTAGTTCCTGGAGCATTTCAATCCAACTATTAGTTGTGGTGGTCTTAGATTGAGGTTGACCTGTTGCCTTTTAGTGCCTGTAACTATAGCTGCTCTTAGGAGATGGAATAGAAAATTGGTCTGAAAAGCCTCTAACAAGGCACTAAAGAAGGAAAATAAGGAGATTTGGAAAATATTCAGAAATCTGGCTACTCCAGGTGTACTGTGTGCACTGATTCATGCTGTGCTAGCAGCCCCATCTCCATATGGTAGAATTCTCTATGGAATTCTTCAATAGTAGGTGTTTGGAATGCTTTCTCCCATGTCTAGGTTCACATCCTGCTGTCTTGAGAGGCCAAACTGGTTGCATACCTTGATCCTCAACCACAAGGACAAGGGTACTGGTCCTGACATGTGGGTACCAATCTCAGCCCACCTTAGCAGAGGCAGCTGCCCTTGCCTTTCTTGCTCCCACATGCACACTTGTGTGTGATCACCTGTTGCAGTTTCTTGCCTTATTTCTTTCTTGTCTGAGACAGGAGTCACTTGGTCCTTAACACTCTTGATAATGTGGGTAGAGCCAAGGTGAAAAAGCTGGAAAGTGGTGATAAATGACTGTCATAAAAGAGCTATTTAATTTACCTCTACCCAGAGACTTCCTCTACCTTCTGGTTTTCCAGTTTCCTTAGAAACTAGGAGACTTGGGGAATTTTGGTACTGATTAGGAAAAAAATTATGGTATTTCTCTGATTGTCTGCCTACTGAATGTGATGCATTTATATTGAGTTCAGGACCTTGCTTCATTCTATCAAAAAAATATTACAATGCTCAAAAATAATTTGTTTGATCTTTTAATTCAGTCTCTAAAGTGGGTTTTGGAATAGGTGAAGATAACTTCTAGATTGTTAAAGAAGAATATTGATTTTAGAGGGCTGGAAACTCGTTTAAAACAGTTCTCTCTTACAGATGGTGATATGAGGGGTTTTTTTATTATTTCCATTTTGGAAATATTTCTACAGTTCCTTCTATAAAGCTGCCACTCCAGGGTAATTCTCTCCTTATTGAATTCAGATTTTTCATGTGCCCAGGACTTGTTTTGTTTTGTAGGTGGAAAGCTGAGAGCAAGTAGCATTCTGCACGTCTGTGGGCTGTGACAGCAGTGTCCTTCCCATGTCTCACCTGAGAAAACCATGGAAGTAGTTAATCTTGACATAAAATGCTGCACAGTAGAATGAGTTCAAGGCAGAGTGAATGACAATTTGAAAAGGGTTTTAATGGCTCCAAGTTTCAAACACTTTAATTGAAATTCACAATATATTCCCATTCTGTTCTAAAAGATCTGCCACCTTATATAAGTGTGCTAACTTTATATGCCGATTTCTCAGAAGTGCTGTAATTTCTCTTGTGTTGTCAGCTATAGTAATGCTCTTCATAAAAAGCCCAGTGCTAAATGAGTATGGTTCCAGCTCCCATACTCTTCACTACCCATCCAGAAACCCTGGCAGCCTGGGCAGACAGCAGGCAGCTCAGCAGGGATTTCACAACCTTGGGATGCCAAAAACCCCCTTTCTTCCCCAAGACTCAAGCCTGCACAACAGAGAGGGATATAGGAGAAAATACAAACATTGCACACTTACAGTTTTAATAAGATAAAATAAGGATGAGGGACACTATAAGCTGCCTTTCAGCACTCTAAGTGACATTACTACGTTGCCCCAGAGCATTTCCAGGCCAGCAGCAGTAGCTGGTGTGTGAGCCCTGCCTGGAGAAGTTGGCCAAGACACTGCTGGAGCAATACACGTGCTGGTGCGCAGCTTCACAGCTGCCAAACAGCAGCCTGCGTACCTCTCAGATGATTGCAATGATGCTGAAATTACTACCAACACACCGAGCTGCCTCCCTGTGCAGGGTATGATGTCTGGAGCTGGCTCCAGTGATGGTGCCCTCCAGCAGGAGAGAGGACAAGACATCCCTAACCCACGGTTAGCTGGAAAGGAATGGCACAGACGCTGGAGAGCGTGGACGTCCCCATGGCCCAGCTCCTTGTTTTAGCAGTGATTTCATGCTACAGTGCACATGTAAGGTGTTGATAGAGAAGCTTGGGGACTTTGCCATTTACGTTGCTAAAAGCTTTTTAGGCAGTTGGCTTTCTCCTGTTTGCATAAGTAGATGTTTCTTTTAGATGCCAATATGAAGAGAATTGAGTTTCTGTTTTGGGAACATGCAGGTGCAGCATCTGCAACACCTGGAAATGTTTATTTGGCAGGAGGGACCGAACAGCAGCAGTCCATCTTCCTGCAGATATCACCCCCACATTCTGACAAAGATACCCCCTTACATCTGGGCCTTACCCCATGCCAGGGGCTGTGGCTGTGCTCATCCCCAAAAGCCACTCTTTGTCTCGCTGTTGCTCATTTTTATTAACACACTCTGTCATGAGATGCTTGAAACGGTCTTTTCTGTATGTCTTAAATCTAATCCAAATCTGAAATCATACTTTTAAGAGAATATATTTCATAACAAAGAATTACAGCTGAGAATTGTACCCCATTTTCAGGTAAGAAGCACTTGTTGTCTTTGGGAAGGGGGGAAGGAGCTGGTCTGGAGGAAACCTCTTTGTTCAGCCCCATACTGCACAGCCGTTCAATTACCTGTTATTTAAGGAGAAGAGCAGCCTTTCAGATCTGAAGTCTCATAATCGTTGCAAAAATCTGAGGGGAGAAACTAAATACCTTGGGAATAGCTGCTGCTGGCCTCCCGTATGGTTTAAAGTGCTGAGAAGTGTCTGAGAGAGGTGTCAGCGTGAAGATTAAGAGGAAATTTCCTGAGGCAAAATACTTGTGGGTCTTAAAATGTTTTCTTTGCTTTCAGAAAGTACACTTGTCCAAATGTTTCCCACATGGGCTGAAATACTAGTTTCTCCACAGACAGTATAATTTCATACCTGGCACCAGAGGGTAAAACACATCTCAGCAATGGGCAGGAGGAGGGAAGCTAACCTTGGAGTCAGGGGGTCTATAAATCCTGATGTTTTAGCTTAGAAAGCCTTCTGACTTTATGCTCCAGTGAGCACTGTTTTAAGAACCTTAACTTACTTGTTTTCCACTTTACCTTGGCTTTTTGAAGTACCGTTACATCTATTTCAGCTTGCAGTGTTATTTCTTTGTCACTACGGTAACGTCAAAACAGATGTGCCGATCTCAGAAAAGTGGAGGGGAGGTTATCAGCCAAACTGCTCCTGCAAAGAAACTCTCCTAAAATGACTTTTATTTTTTTAACTGTCTTTTGGAGATCATCCAAGGAGAGAGGCACAGCCCCCATCCACAAAGCCAACGAGAGTAAGCCTAAGAAGATGCTATGGATAAACTTTTTTCTTTTTAAGCGAACCGTGTCTGTGCTGCTGTCCCCCTCTCTTCATGCTGAGGACCTGAAATCCTCCCTGTCCCTGCAGTTAGCATCTGGAGGTCACATTGATGGAGTAATGACCAGAAGAATATCTTTGCCTGACAATTTCAAACACTATGAGCTGTGGTAGCTCTTGAAGGTTTTTATCGTGAACCTGACCTCTTTCCCACTTCACAGAAAAAGGGCTCAGTTTTCCCACCCTACTCAAATCTACACTCAAAACTTCTAAAGATAACTATTCCCAGCTTTGTGAAGTGTCGTACTTTGGTACGCTCTTGTCTCTCTCGGTGTGACGAGGCCATCAGACTGGTGGTAGGAACTGCCTGGCTTGGTTAATGGCATGCTTGTTGATGGTGGCCATGCTGGAGCCTCACCACCCCTTCCCCAGCTCTTCCTTCCCCGTTTGCAAGCTGGGGTCACAGTGCAAAAAAACCAAAGGCTATCTCCCCTCACCATGGCAATGGCTGTGCCTCTCTCTAGGGCCAGCACAGGCATCTCAGCATGGCTCTGCTGGGCTTTGCTTCTCCTGGCCAAATCCAGACCAAAAAACAGCCATCTCCAACCTTGTGTTAGCAACTTCTTCCATGCCAGACCCTAAAAACTAAAAATTGGGTGTTTCTTCATAAAGAATTGCATCTCTTCCATTCCAATTTTTGCAGATCTATGATTCTTTTGCCAAGCATTTCATTTAATAACTTGCTGGTGGAGAAAATAATGGTGTGAACAGCATGAAGGTCTAAGACCTGATCCTCTCTGGCCTACCAGCACACACCAGGAGAGAAGCTACCTACTGTGGTGTTGCTCTATAAAACCTTTTATGATCTTTCCAGTTTTGTGGCATGAATGTCTTGATTTGTCACCTTGTATCTGACCAAAAAGCGATGCACGTGCAGCATGCAGGCTGCTGTTAACTAGGGCAACAACAGGGATGCAGCTGCCTGCACAAACTACAGCTTTGCATTACTTGCAGGGAAGCTGTGGTTTCCTGTCAGACCATGATTTTATTGTAGGCTTCTTTCTTTAAGACTGACTGGAGAGTTTTGGGTAGTGTAGCAAGAAAGGCTTCTAAAGAAAATACAGCCTGTGGGTTAATGAAACTTGAAATCCTTGTGACAGCCTCTGGCAGTGCATAGTTAAAATACTTAATCCACCACTCACAGGCAGTGATCTGCTGAGCAGTGCTTACTGCAGTGATCCTCAAGTCTTGACCTTACTGCATTCCTCCATGCTTCTACCCCCTTTCATAATTTCCTGTGGTCTTTCACCCATTCCCTAGACCTCAGTGACCTTTGCTATTTCTTTATTCTTCATTTCACACTATTGTGCTCATCGGAGGTTCCCGTAGGCACTGGAGAAGAACAGTGCTTTAAACCCTCTATTTTCAGAGCTCTTCAGCATTTACCTGGATCACGTGAGCATTGGTAAATTCCTTATTATATTTCTTTAAACACACTGGAGACAGTCTTTACAAAACTCAGACTTCAGAATAACTGTGACTTCAACATAAAAGGACACTGACCCAGATGACACTCCATTATACTGCCCTAAAATGAGTCTGCTCCCTGAAGAGCTACTCCGATGTAGTCTGCGGCTCTTGGGGTCAATGCGAGACCCCATTTATCAGTATGTGGATGATTTTCAGAGTCGTTCAGTTCCTCTGGGAGTTACAGCCAAGGTGCCTTGGATATTTAGTAAGGTGGTTCTAGCAGTACCAGTGTCTTCTTGAGGGCCTCTAGTAGTCTGTTTGATGTGAGCCGTTTGGGTTTTGCTCCTCATTTCAGCTGATAGCTTAGCTGATGTATTGTGTGTGGCTTTTTGTTTGTAACATTTATCTATGCACTCAAGAAAAGCTGTTCTGAGTCAATTTATAATAAAGCTGAAGTAGATTTGATGTCTCTTAACAAGACATCCAGGATGGGAAAATCAGCTGGAGTTCTCCTTATTTCTCCATGCCCATACACAGCAACCATAAAAGTGGTATAAAATGCAACAACGGGCTTGTAAAAGCCAACTGTTCGGTTTCTATGATTCACATGAGGAATCAGAGTGCTCTTCAGTTCACTGGAATGTAAAATGAAAGGTTGCATGGAGCTGGCTTGCGATCTGATCCCATAAGGCGCAACCTCCGGGCACGAACACCTCCAGTGAGGTACAGCAACCCTTGTCAAACACCAAACCTCCCTGTGAACCCAGCACGCTCGGGGTGGGCTTTCAAACAAACCCAGCGGCGAAGCCCTGAGGACAGGGAGGAGTAGTAGTCCAGGACTACGGGTGGTGCCTGCGGCATGTTGAGCTCACAGCTGGAAGCAAGATCGAAGCCTGGCGATGCTTCCACACTCTGCTTGAAATGAGGCCAAACCAGCAGAAGGAATTGGTTCATCCCTTCAGGAGACAAGAAGCCGGCCTTTTCGCTGAGAAGTGGCAGACCTGTATTAGATTTAATTGCTGCTTCTTGCTGAAGGGATTAAAATTCTCTCCTCTTGTCTATGATGGAAAGCAACTTGGGAGCACCAGGCCCAGGAGGGCCCCACTGCCATGGGGGCACGCGGCTGGTGCGTGGCAGTGGGGAACTCTCCAGTGTCATCTCCCTTACAAGAAGCCGGCCTTTTCGCTGAGAAGTGGCAGACCTGTATTAGATTTAATTGCTGCTTCTTGCTGAAGGGATTAAAATTCTCTCCTCTTGTCTATGATGGAAAGCAACTTGGGAGCACCAGGCCCAGGAGGGCCCCACTGCCATGGGGGCACGCGGCTGGTGCGTGGCAGTGGGGAACTCTCCAGTGTCATCTCCCTTTCTGGCTGGGAAAACCTCAACAAATTCTCCCTCAGAGTGCCCTAGCCTTCCTTGGAGTAGGGCAGTGCATGTAGCTGTGAGGGGGGAGGGACATGCATCTGGATTTCCTTCAGAGGAACAACAGGTCCGGATCTCATGAAGACCGGTTGGAGTGAGCCCAGAGGAGGCCATGGAGATGTTTCGAGGGCTGGAGCCCCTCTGCCATGAGGACAGGCTGAGAGAGTTGGGCTTGTTCAGTCTGGAGAAGGGAAGGCTCCAGGGAGACCTTAGAGCCCCTTCCAGAGCCTGGGAGTGGGGCTACAAGAAAGCTGTGGGGGACTTCTTCCAAGGGCAGGGAGTGACAGGACGAGGGATAACAGGTTTAGACTGAAAGAGAGTAGATTTAGATGGGACCTCAGGAAGAAGCTCTTCCCAGAGGGGGTGAGGAGACACTGGGACAGGTTGCCCAGAGAAGCTGCGGATGCCCCATCCCTGGAAGTGTCCAAGGCCAGGCTGGATGAGGCTTGGAGCAACCTGGTCTAGTGGAAGGTGTCCCTGCCCATGGCAGGGGGTGGGACTGGGTGTTCTTTAAGGTCTCTTCCAACCCAAACCTTTCTGGGATTGTATGAAGACACAACCCCAGATTTCTGGGGATCTTTAAAACTGAAGATGGATGAACACTGGCTCTCAGCACTACCACTTCTGTAAGAGGTGTCTAAGCCCCCACACCCTGCTCCCAGTATACCTGAATATCTTCTTAGTTTGGTGTGGTTAACACTCTCCTCCAGTTTTTAAGACCAATTCTGGAATTAACAATTTCAGAATAGGGTCCAGGTATTTAGATTTGTGGAGGAGCTAGATATGTGGAAATGAAGCAGAAAATATTGTGTTAGGCAGAATAAACAAGCTGCAAGGCTTACAAGACTTGACCTTGGAATTCTGGGAAAGCCAGAATTAAAAAAAACCCAACACTTTGGAGTTGTATGTTATTTTGTTGTACATTATTTACTAGTTCATAAGCCTGTTGGAAATATTTAATACTGCCTATATTATTTGTAATGTATGTGGTATATCCTAGACTAAACCCACATTTTTTGAAAGTGGATCTTGTTTTAATTGATTGAGAGACTCTTTCCATCCAATCACATCTCAGTGTTAGGCACTATTAGGTGCTGGGAGGATTTTACTGCTCAAAGGAGAAAAAAAGATCATTGCCCCATCCTGACACTGACAAATGGAGTCCTTTTATTTGTGAGACTTTCAACATAAGACTTGTCTGCCATTTCTATGAAGGAATGTACAGGCTTCAATATCTTCCTCTCAAAAGGATTTGGAGGAAGCAGCACCCCTGCAGGCAAATTCCCCGTCATTGATCAGCCAAGCACCTGGCACTGGGGGAGGAGGAGACCCTGCCCTGGACAAAAGAGCCCTTCCTGCACCATCTGAGCGTGTTTAAGTACATTCATAGGTATGGCCCATGCTTATTTATACATGTCTTAGTTTGGTGTGCTATGAAAACTGACTCATAAATGTTGAAAATGTGGGGGCGTGTTTTTTTATTCCCAGCCATAATTGGTTCCTCTTCACTATCGGATCAGAGGGATCTTCTTTTCTTTCAACCTGGGGAAATAAAACCCTCCTTGGGCTTCAAGCTGTCCCACAGATGAGAATGAGTGCTCATAGTCTTAATGAACTTAAACAAGTAACTACAGCTGCTTGAGGTTTACGAGAGAGGAAAATCTCGCAGACTAAATCCTTCTTGAAGATGCTTTTTGACTGTCACATTAACGTATTTAGTCTTGAAATTTGCCTTGGACAACAGACTATGCACAGAGTGTGTTTGTCTATACTCAAGGTGGTTTTGCTTTTCAAAATCACCAGATAATAGTGTATATGTGAAAGAAGAGGTTTTCTGCAACCTTGTGAGTGCATGGTCGGCGCTTGCTACCTTCCCAGAGAAAACATTTGTTCTTTATATTATTTTGGACACATGTAATAAATCAATATAAATGATGAAATAAAACTCTGGGGTTTATTCTTGCAAGTCCATGCTAGGGAACACTTCTTGGAATAAGTGATAGCATATACTTTTTCTCTGGAGGGATGAAGAATATTATCTACAGAAAAGGTCAATGCCCTGTTTCCTGACTCTCCTGTAGAAAGTGTTTTGAGGAAAGCCAGAGGATGCTACTTTCTTCGACTCCTTTCTAATTCCTGAGTTTACCTGCTGGCACCCCTCATTGATCAAGGACTTAATACTCTCTTACATCAAGTAGTTTCCTATCAGCCTTACCTGTGTTAGCTGTGTTGCTTAGCAATAAGCTGCCTAAAAGTGTTTTCAACTTGTGTTTCATAAAAATGTCTGAATAGCCACCCTAGAATTAACCAGAAGCTACAGATCCTTCTCACTAATGTGCATTTTCTTTGGTTTCAATAATGGAAATTACTTCCAGATTAGAAATAGTCACCCTCTGGCAACAACAAAATAATTTGAATGGACACTTGCTTGCAGGATACTCTGACATCTGTGGGCGTATTTCATTCATCACCTCATATTAAACCTGGAGGGGCTATTAAAATTCAATATACTGTGCAACAGTTTTGATCTGCAGGGAGCACTGTGATATTTGTAACTGAAGTGACTGCAAATAGCGTTTAAAACTTCACTGGTGTGTCCATTTAAATAGTGGTTTGAATGATATCCCTTTGTGTTGTTTTCTCTCCCATGCAAAGATGCATTTTGAGTGAATTGTTGGAAAAATAAAACCACCCTATTTTAAAATCTAGGAACTGTGGTCACTTGAGCATGTCTCAACTTATACGGCCAGGACTGAGGGAAGCAGAGAAAAGGGAGAGATGGTGATAAGTGACTACCAAGATGGTATCAGCGAGCAAAGGCTAGGGCTGTGAAATGGGGGCTCTGCTTATCTTCTCATATTCGTGAAAGACAAATGAAGATGGATGAATATGGGTGGTTGGTTTTCTTTTCATCCACCACTACATCTATATTGTAGGTAACATGCCGTGTCTGCAAAATAGCAATTTATGGGCTGAGAAACCTTCTTTATAAATTAGAAACTGCTACTTGAGAGGTGTTTTACCCAGCTGCTCTAACTTTACAGACACCCACAGCCAGCAGCAGGTTTATTCTTATGGATAACTCAGCGTGGTCTCTGTTTTGTTTTCCCTTTGCTGGTTGGGGATTTGACAGTAGCATCGAAGCTAATGCATAATCTGTGGTATATAGCATGACCCTCCTTATTTGGCCTCTTTTGTTCTTGCTTCCTCCCCACATACAGATTGGTAAATCTGATAAATACGTGAGTTTATTCTTAAAAGCTTGTTTCTTACTACCAGCTGGCTGGTAAAACATCACCCTAAAATACTGGTGCAAAGGCTCGTGTGGCTCTGGTCCTGCCTGCCTGCGCAGTGTCTGAGTGATAGAAACATCAGGGCTTTTTGTTTTCCATTGCAAACCTAAGGTGTTGTCTTATACTGGAAGGTACCTGGGCGCAGCGTGATGAGGGACGGGTGCGAACAGGACCTCCTGCTTTCCACAGAGCTCAAAGTCTGGAAGATATTACACCTGCTTACAGAACTCTTCCAGTTCTCCAAAGAAACCGTGGCCTGTAAACTGAGCACCTAAGTTATCTGAAGTTTGAAAATCAAGGTCAGTTCCTACAGCTATAATTTGGTTAAATTCAGGACCATAGTCTTAAAATATGCGATCCTAGCCCTGGAAGTTTTGCACCACGTGGCAGAGCAGTGATTGAATCTGTGATTCCTGCGTTTCCCAGACCTTCACCCCGCAGCCTTAACCACAAGCATTTTGTCTCTGACGTAGACATAAAAGTAGAGACATCTCCACCACAACCCAAACGGCAGAAAATCCCGCATGTGCAAAATGGAAATAAAAGTTGGCCCTTACCTTCAGTTCTCCAATCCAGGGGCATTTGTGAGGTTCCAGATTTAGCCACCTACCAGGAAGTGGAGATTTGTGGCTCAAAAATGTGAGTCATCTCCTCTGTGCCGAGAAAGAAGACAGGCAGGTTTCAATCTTTCTCACTCAGCACTGAAATATGTTTTATTTTACAACCACAATGGGTCACCTTGCAATAATTAGATAGTTCCGTGGTGATACATTGTCTTTTTTTTTTTTCCCTGTTACAGCCATGTGATAATGGCCATGGCATTGCTCATGTTTCAGTCCCATCAAAAAAAAGACAAAGGCTATGTGTATAAGAGGGAAGGAAAAAGTGACTGATAAATGTTGTTTATATATTAAATGTAATTGTTTAATCACTCTGCACTGAACACATGATGGAGCTGTAGAAAACTGAACAGGTTGGGAAATTGAGGAATAGAGGGCATTTGTTGTTTCTGTTTCTCCTGTACAGAGGGGAATGGATAGGGAAGATGGCCCAATAACTGTGTCTGCAACTGTCGTCTGCCCAGATATCCACGAGCTGTGATGCAGACAAGACTGACTCTGAGAGCATGATGAGCACATCTGACCTTCATGCATATCACCCCTGTTGAGCATGGTCATGTTGTCATCTTCCAAATAAATAGTCTTTTTGGGTAGTCCCAGTATACTTCTAGTGCAACAGTGATTTAGCTCTCATAGTAATAGTCAGCTATATATAAATACTGGGGGAGATCTTGACCATGGTTAATTTGCAATGTTTATAACTTGGCTCAGAGGTTTTCTATGGATAGTTTCTACTATAACTTATGAATTATCAATTGCCGCGCTTAAATACTTCTGGTTTTTTATTCAGCGGTGAATCAGTATTGCAGTGATAATCTGATGTGATGTATATGCAGAGGTGCCTGATTCTCAGTACTGATTAGTTCAGTGTAGGTACTCTTGGATTTATTTTGTTTGCTTCCCTCAAAAGATGGAAAAGTGTTTGGAGAACTTGACAGATGAAGCAAAAATTGCTCTGGGTGGTGTCTAATCCATGTTACCTTCTGGTGGAATGGAGGTGGGGAAAGGAAGTTGAGATTAGTGAGGATATTTTGATCCCCATCTGTTTCCCCTTACAGGATAAACATGGAAAATCCACATTATTGTCATGCTAATTTGTTCACAGCTTGATCCAAAGGCCATTCAATTCAATGAAAGTTCCTACTCTTTCTCATTTTCAATGATTTTGCATAAATCCTGCAGAACTGTTCTTCCCAACACAGAAAGAAACAGCAGCTCACCCAGCAGGAAAGGAGGTTCTTGGTCACTGTGCTGTAACATGCTTCTGTCAGAAGGAATCAAAAGTGGCACTAAGATTTGGGAAGAGGCTTGAAAAGGCAGTTTAAAATGCCGGAAAGTGATTAATTGAGCTACTGCAGAGTTAGAGAAGGTAGAGTGGTAGGAGGTTCCCATCTGGACAGACACCATTAGAGACGCTCACCTTCTCCGTGTGCATCTCCTGAGTCATCCGTCTGCTTTGCTCTCTCTGGTTGTTCAGTTGCCAGAGTAACTTTTCTTTTGAGGGGTGGTATTTTGGAATCTTTGAAACGTTCATTTATTGCCTTAGTAACAAATTTTAAGTTGCCTCTTTATTAACATTTAATCTATGGGCTGACAGAAAGAAGGAATTTTCTTCTTGATTTGCTCCAGCATGGATTGTTGAAGTCTTCCTTGAGCAGAATAGCGGTGTGCAGAGACCATCAGAGTTTGCGTGTTACCCATTTGCTTTTACTTTGAATAGGATTCATTATTTATTTTTAAAGAAGAATAAAAATGTGCTGCAGCCTATACAAGCAGGGGCTAAGAGTGGACATGGATTGCTGTTGACAGTCCCAGCTTACAGCTTGCTCACGTGTGCTGGAAAGGCTGTGTTGTTGGGCTGGAGGTCCAGCCAGCCCAGTTTCTTGCCCATTCTCTTAATTACTGATCATACAGGAGCGCTTTCCTAAACTTGTTCATCCTTGTTGCCTTCCCTTGAACCTTTTCCAGTATGATGTCTAACCTGCATTGGCAAGCCATGGACTTATCTCATAGGATTGTATTGTATCATCTCTATTCTTTTCCTTTATTGTTTTTTCTTTGCTCAACATTTGATGAGCTTTTGGGTACAGCTGTTGAGCACTGAGCTGAAAACCCTGAAGACTGAGTCAACACGGTGTATATGACTTAAAATGTGAAATGGGATCATTTTTTTCAGTTTGCATCACTTCTCATTTCTGTGTGTGACTATACAGAACAGCACCCGTCTCGGTGGAATGTTGATGGCGACCTCCTGCCTTTGCAAGATCCAGTCACTAACTCCTACTGCAGGTTCCTGCCTTGTATGTTATCGGTGTCAGACTCTCCTTTATGCTACAGTTGTGTAGCTTCCTTAAAAGCCTTAGCTGGGGAATTTTTCCCAAAGGTTCTTGGAAATCCAACCTACATAATCTGGACATCCTGATCCTTGTTAGTCTGGACACAAGTATGTTGAGCCTTGCAGCTCACTCTGCTGTGCTGCTGATCGTGTGAATTGTCTGCTGTGCGCATGTATGTTCACAGAAATTGAGTATTCAGTCACACACATTCCATGGATCATCTAATGTGACCACTCAAGACTTCTCCCGAATCCTAGGGCTGCACTGTGACACTGCTTTGTTTCATCGTAAAACCACAGAACGGTTTGGGTGGGAAGGGACCTTAAAGCCCATCCAGTTCCAACCCCCCTGCCATGGGCAGGGACCCCTTCCACTAGACCAGGGTGCTCCAAGCCTCATCCAGCCTGGCCTTGGACACTCCCAGGGATGGGGCATCCACAGCTTCTCTGGGCAACCTGTCCCAGTGCTCCCCACCCTCTCCGGGGATAATTTCTTCTGATGTCCCATCTCAATCTCCCTCTTTCCGTTTAAACCCGTTACCCCTTGTCATATCGCAGTGTGGTTCATGGTGCGGTGCAGTGAAACCTTTGGGTAACAGAAGCCCTAGCTCTGTAGCAAGTGTCTGAACGTAAACTCTTATGGGTAGCTAGGTACCATTTTAGAAAACACTTTTTGTCGTGTAAATCACACAATTCTGCATCTGTCATGTGACGCTACTATCCTGTTGCCTCTTCTCTTTGAAGTTTGTTTTCCTGACTGTAGTCTATTCTCACTGGGAAATTGCTGCCAAAAGCGTCTCTTAAAACAATTTCTGTTGAAGCCTTTGGCAATAGTGCAGTGAAAGAATTCACTGGATTTGCTAATTTTCTTTGTGTGACTGAGCATGAACCCATGGTTTCTTGGCACTTTACGTGAAATGCCTTTTCTTTTTTCCCCCTCTCTCTGCCATGACATCTATATGAAACCCTCAGATTCAGTAAGGAGGCCAGAAATGCTGTAGACACTTACTTTCTGTTGAAGCCTTTGGCAATGGTGCAGTGAAAGAATTCACTGGATTTGCTAATTTTCTTTGTGTGACTGAGCATGAACCCATGGTTTCTTGGCACTTTACGTGAAATGCCTTTTCTTTTTTCCCCCTCTCTCTGCCATGACATCTATATGAAACCCTCAGATTCAGTAAGGAGGCCAGAAATGCTGTAGACACTTACAGCATGGGCAGATGAAGACGTCTAGGCTGAACCCCAAAGTCCTTAGGAAATTAAGCTGTGGTTTTATTATAATTAGTGATTTTCTTTGAAGTTCCTCTAATTAGGATATCATCCATCTTTCTGTGTCTCTATTAGCCCTGACAGCTTCCTTGGGGCTGTAGACAGGCCAAGCACCAGTGGGTTGATGTATTGCCCTATTCTGCAAAAGTCTGTGAGCGTTTCAGTTTGACTGCACTGAGTGACACTTTTTCATCTTAAATAGTCCCACTTGGCAGCTGAGAGCAATGGGAGATGACTCTGATCCTTAACATGTAAAAACATACATGAGGACAGTCTGAAGTTGGGTCACCACTGCAGGATCTCCAACATAGCAAGAGGTCCCTCAGGAGAAGTTGTCCTAACACAGGGCACTTGGCTGCAGGAGCAATGATCTGCAGAGACCACACATCCTCAGAGAGCATCTGGGCAGTGCAGGTTCCCCAGGAAGATTGTGTTCATTTTTTTTAAACTTTATTTAGTGCTTCCTAAGTGTGTTTTTCATTTCTTTTGAAGTTTATTTAGATAGAGAGCCTAAATCATGTTTAAATATAAGGAAGTAGTCCTGAAAAATGTCATTAAATAATGTGTTCTAGCGTAAATTGTTCCTTTAAATGTATTGTGCAAGATAAAATATATGACATAAGTAGCATGGATAATCACAGGGAAAATATATCAGATGACTCCTAGAGCTCGTCAGAAACTTTGGAAACATAAAACTGACATTCTTGTTCACTTTTTGACCACATGCAAAACCAAAATAAAATGAAGAACAGGGGACAAGGGCTGGTGATGTTTCCAACCAGTAAGCTCTTCATTTGGGACAGATATAAATGTTTTAAAATGTTGGAAATTAAATGTCTTTTTTTTTTCACTAATCTCTAAGAAAAACAGGCATTTCTTTATTGGAAAAGGTTACTTCAGCACTAGATGAGGCCTACAAATGACAGAGTAATACACTCCACTGTGCATCTCTATCTTCCTGCATTGATGTTTATTGGTGAATGAAGCCTTTGACACAGAAAAAAGGGCTTGTTTGGATTTGGCTTCTGAGGCGGCATCCTTCTCCTGAAAGTCTTGGATGAAGAATGGGAGAAACCATCCCTCCCGTGGTCACGATGTATTCTCTTTCCTATATCCAGGAGATAATTAACCATGTTTGGAAAATAACTTTGAGCAATACTGTGTTGTTATTCTTTGGGATGATGTTTTTGCTCATACCCTGTTGATCAGGAAATATAAATGAACATTGCCTTGGTAACCTTTGCGAAACAGTATTTTTACCCTTACTCTTAACACTGGGACTGTATAAAAAACACCATTTTCTCTCTGAGTCTGTATTTCTAACCACTATTAATCAATAGCTTTGGTAGTTCTTTACCCTTCACACCAGCAGCTCTGATTAAGTGGCTTTGAACACGGTTTAGCCTCACATGCGTCTGGGTTTTTTTTGGTTGTTTTGGCAATTCACCTCTTCTAATATTGGGAACTAGCCAAGAAACCTTTTTCCAGTGTATGTATAAGCAAACCACCACTCTATGCTGTACCCCTTGTACTCATTTCCAGGATGCCAGCAGGCTTGGGGTGTCAATTAGACATCTAAAATTAACGAGTAATTTGGGTAATGCTCTTTCTCTATTTTTTTGTGTGTCTCAAAGAAGGAGGTGAAATAAATTATTGGCTTTGTATGTGCAGTTAAGACAGTTCTCTCTCGTTTTCCCTCTCCCTTTCGAAGGAAAACAAATCAGAAAGCAAAAAGGGCTGGTAGGAAGGAGGCTGCTGCCCTCTGCTGGTTTTGGAGGCGAATAACCAGGAGGAAAGCGGATAAGCAGCATTAGTTTTCCAGCAAAGGTCTCCTGCCAGGTCCAGTTGTTTGACTGAACTGGAAAGGTAACTGTAAACGTCCTGAATTATTGCAGAGAATGCTGGTTTGTGGGATTTAATGCAGCAGCCCATTAATGCCTGGAGTTCACTACCCTGAGTGCATCAGGATTAAATACAGAGATAGTTATCACCGCCACCTACATCCTGTGGCCTAGAAAAGTTTCAATCTGCCTCCAAATGTTCAAGGATTTGCAGCTGCTTTATTTAAAAAACAAAGAAAAAGGGCAGGGACACCAGGCTATGATCCGTCAAGGAGCCTAAGTGTGTGCAGCCCTGTGTCTGAGCAGAACCATCGCCCTTGGTGTCCACGACTTGCCGGCAGTGTTGGAGGGCTTGCCACGGGCAGCTCTCCTCCTCTGCCCCTGGGTAGGATGGGGTGAAGTTTTTTACCCTGAGTAAAATGTGCGGGGAGAGCTGCAGATTCTTTTAATTGCTTTGCGCAGGTCACGGGGCTCAGCTCAGAGCGGTGCTGCTCAAGGGGAGTGCTGCGGAGAGCAGGAAGATCCATCTCACTGCCTCTTTGGAGTCTGTTTTATAAGCAGACTTTTTTCCCTTTGAAGTTTTGACATTGATCTCATCTCATTTTGGAAAGGTCTCCATCCCTTGTTACTTGGCTAAGGCAAAGTGCGCATGCCAGATCTTTGCTTCTGGCTTTCTCCTGGGAAGCTGCCCCCCCTCCAGAGCAGTGCCGTGCAGTGATAATATGAGGAGGTACCACAACATCCTCTCCAAAAGAACACTTCACAGATCCTCATTTAATACCATTGCAATTCTCATCTAGATTGCTTTTAAAAGCTAAATGACTAGACAGGTGTGAGATGGGATGGTGCCTGAAATGTGACTGCTAGCTTGTGCCCACTCTTGAGAAGACTGAGAAGCTCACCTAGAAGCATCGATGAGAAATTATCTGGGAAGAGGGCACTTAAACTGAAGATAAAAGATTTCTTTCTCTCCTTGCAGTAAGCTTTTCCAAATGTGGATTTCCCTGGGCTGTTTCTGCACCCGTGCTCCCTTCTATTCTAACCTCACACCCCGAGGTATGCACCTCGTGTGCATCCTGTGTGCGTCCTGTGCTGTGCTCTGTGTGCCTGTATGAACTATTTATCTAGTGGAAGTGCCAGCAAAACATCCCACTGAAACCATGGTCCCGGTGTGGGATGAAAGATAACCCCTAAAGTAGTATGTGCTCAGTCTGGTGTTGGGACCAAGTGTTAGAGCTTCTCGTGCATGATGCTTTGGCCATAACCCATTGATTTCTGCTCCATGTGGGATTTGCCTCTCTCTGGATATGGGGAAAACAAATAAGAAAGTTGACTTCTGGGGGCCCTGTTACTCATAAATGGAGCAGTGTTCATGTGTGCGCCACCAGCAGTGCTATAATTGCTGACATTCTTTACACAAGAACCCCAGATTTTAGCTCAGGCTACCAAATGTGTTGGCTGGCACGTGGATGGCATGAGGTAGGGTTGAAACAAAGGTTTTAGCAGGTATAAGGGCAGGGAGGAGCTGTGGAACGGCTCATTTCCAAGGCACTGCAGCCCATGTGCATTCCCAACTCGCATCATACCCTTCCGTTTTTTTGTGATGAAATGGATAGCATTGTTTTACACAATGCAGCTTCGTGGCAGGCAGGAGGGGTAGGTGGGCTCGTGCAAGGGCAGGCACTTGAGTGGTAAAAAGTGCAGCTGCCGGATCAGTGAATATTGGAAACCTGTGTGTGTCTTACGAGACTAAAACACTCATGTGCTGGTTTAAAGCTCTTGTGTATTTTTTCATGTCAAAATCCCTTGAGCCACCTTACGTTTGAGTAGCCATCCCAGAGGCTTCACTTGAGGAAGGGACTGAGGAAAAGCTGCAATCCTGCATTTTGCACCTGATTGATGTGACAAAAGTTAACATCACAGGGGGTGACACACTGTCGTGTGGTGATCCTGGCTTCAGGCTCTCCTCCCTTTCATCCAAACCTGCCACAAGGTTGTAAGAGTAATATTTATTCTTAATTCTCTTGTTCTCTTATAATAAAAATCATTACTGTGTCGGCGATGCGGCGCTTGATTTAGAACATCGATTGTTAATTCTGGCAGTTCTCCTACCAGCAGAGATTTTTAAATAGCAGGAGCTGGATGACTCTTTAGCAGAATAGCTCCTGGGGGACAGGGATTGGTTTTATTGACTGAGTCTCTTTGCCTGTGGGTAACAGCAAAGCTGTGCTGGCTCTTTTTTTCTGTAATTGTGAAGTTAACTAGCTTCTGCCGTGCTGTCAAGTAGATAAGCCTACATCAAAAATCATTGCATTTGCCTGCTGTGAGGTTTGCAATGTGTCTTATTAAATGTTTTCAGCTGCTGCTAAACATTAAGGTAACTGATAATTTACCAGGTATTGAGGATCCTTCTGTGTTTTCAAAGAAAAAGATGCCTTTATTCAGCATTTCTACAGTTGTTGAATCTGGTGTAACTTTTATCCATTGCGGAACTTCCCAAGTGAACCATAAAGCTGAAACAGGTCTTGCATAAATAGGAACTAGAGCTTCTTGGGGAGGGGAACGTATTATCAAATAATGCTATATATGATTATTTTGAAATACGTTAGTTCTACCATGATCATTTTAGTAGAAGCATCCAAGTGACTTACTCAGCCAGAGCAAAGTAAGTCACTTAGAGCAACTGGTATGGACAGGTCAGTGTGGATTTGGTAGTGAGGGGCTTTCCTGGATTTCTCCTTCAGGGGAAAAAGAAGGAAAAGAACCACGTTATGCCCATTGGAGCGGGAAGCAGAGGCGAGCTGCTGGCTGCCGTGCTGGATAATCCTCCTCTTGCTCCTCTCCAGCTGCCAAGCTCCTGGCAGGCCTTTGCAATAGCTGCAGTGAGTCATGGATTCCCAAGAGTGCCACAAAAGGAGAGCGTGGAGCACGCAGAATTCATCCCGCTCAGCTCTGTGTGTGCAGTGCTAAGGGTGCTGGAAATGCCCAGCTGTCCACTGAGGAGCGTGGTGGATGCTGCTGTCCCAAATCACATGCTGGTACAGGACTCCAGCTCAGTTTTCCATTTTTTGTAGCTGCCTGCAGACCTGAGATGCAAGGCAGGGGAGCAGGTTGCACGTCAGCTGTCCACTGAGGAGTGTGGTGGGTGCTGCTGTCCCAAATCACATGATGGTGCAGGACTCCAGCTCAGTTTTCCATGTTTTGTAGCTGCCTGCAGACCTGAGGTGCAAGGCAGGGGAGCAGGTTGCACGCATCCTGCGCCGGAGAGCTCGGAGCTGGGACCCCAGCTGCTGGAGGCAAATTCATCTTTCAGCTGGTTTCAGCCTAGATCCTTCCCTTGACCTGATCAGACACAGCTCCTGGTGAAAAGCAACACGCTTCAACTACTGCAAGTGATGAATGTGTAAAATTACCCCAGGTTTAGATAAGATGGGAGCTTGATTTTTCTTTCAAGAGTGCATCAAGCTGACAGTGCAAGCTTTTTTCCTTTTTACCTAAGGGTAAACTGCCAGAATTTGTCCTCATTAAGAGGATAAGCGTACTGAACACAGATCCATTCACTTCAAAGGCTGGCTGGTTGGCAAGAGCCAGGCCAATTCCTTTTTGATATCCTAAAAGCTAAATACAAGGTTGGATTATGTTGCATCCTTTCTTTTTTCTCTTTTTTTTTTTCCTTCCTCTGGTGGAAGTGGCTGTAACCCAGATGCACAATCCCATCTAACTGAGCTTTTGATTCAGGGACTGGATACGTGAATGGTTTGCATTCCGGTTTGTTCATCCCAAGTATTTGCCTGCCAGGGCCAGCCCTACCCTGGATGGCTCCTGAGCAGTCTGCTCTCTTCTTGGGAGACAGGTAATTCCAGAGCTCTTGTATTTTGTAATTTAACTTGGAGCAGATGCTTCAAATCCAGGCAGATACTGATAACTGACCTTTTTGTGGCCTCATTATAAAATATAACAATCCTCACAGGAAGCTGCCGTCTTCCTCAGCCTCATCGCCACCTGCTAAATCTCCATCAGCACATCTGCCAAGCCAACACCGTTGTATCAAGCAGGGAGTATGTGGCATAGGGCAGAAAGATCCTTTTGAGCTTGAGAAGGAAAGTCTTATCTTTAATCTGAAATAAATTCAGATTAATCAAAACTAATTGAGCCTGAGAATGTCAAGGTAGCCCTGTAAGCCACCGACAGTTTTAACTGCTGTTCAGATGTGATTGTTCTAGCGTTGTAATGATTTTGATCTGTCTTTCACACCAAAGTGGGTCAGCCCTCGCTACCCAGTGACTTTCTGGCGGCACGTGTCTCTCCCTCTTCGCAGCCCACGTGTCAGCAGGCGAGCATAAGGTCCCTTGAGGCTTCCACACTGGTTTTTAACAGAGCTGGATGGTTCAAACGGGCACACAAACGTGGAAAAGTTGGGGTTTTTTCTGGCCCTTCTGTGGGAATTAGTACTTCAGTGCAATAGAAATGCCCAGGCAATGGTACGGCACTGCTTTACAAAGCGGGAGCCCTAGCTCCTCTGGTATTATTCTATTACGACAACTTCATTTCTCTGTGAGCGAGTGCCTGATATAAGTGTAATTGTATTGCGTGATGGATGCTGGCTGAGTACAACAGTGACAGATGCATGCTGAAACTGTGTGAAAATTTTTGCAGCCAAAGCAAAACTGGCAAAGGTTTGGCTTTTCGCCAGCTTAGCTCGCGGGTGCACAGTATCTGCTGGTTGAACTGCAATGTTTACAGCACCGAAAAGCAGTTCTGGGCATGGTTCTTGTCAGCAGTGGAGAGCAGATAATGTCTCTTATTTTGTTGACCTATGCTGCTCCTCAAGTTGTAGAAACCTTCTTTTGGTTTTGTTCCCAGTTCTGCCCTCATCCTCCTTTTAGGCAAATGCTTAAGCAGGATGGAAAAGTCCTCTGCTCTGGTTCCTTCGAAAGAGCACGGCTGCATAAAGTATTAGGCACTTTAATCCCAAAACTTTTGATGTAAATAGTGAGAAGTCACCTCTTGTGTCTCCCCATCCCCTCTTAGAAATGCTTCTCTTTTTCCTCATGAGCCTCTCTTGCATCATAGGACAGCCATTGACCATGACTATGAAAATCATACTGTAAAGGAAAACAAGGCGATAAAAAAATTGCTCTCCTAGGTGGGGAGGTGAGGAGCAAAGGAGCAGAAGGTGCTGACCACTGTTTCACACAGTGCACTTCTCCTGGGGCACATGCACCAAGCATGATTTTGCACGACAGCGTCTGTCCCAAGGTCACATTCACCTGCTCACGGTCCCTTGGGGGAACAAGGAAGGGAGCTCCCCGCTTCTGTGCAGTTCTACAGTTGTGTGTCTTTGTGTGCATATTAAATACTAACTAAACAGGCATGGGGGTGGAGCTGGCCATAAACCATCGCTAACGAAGCCTGCTGTTTGGCTTTTGTGTCAGGGCAAAATGACAGTCTGGTGTAGCGGGTGTGTAAGTGGAGGGCCATGCCCGCTTAAGGTGCAGCTCTGCTGTTTGCTGTCAACAGTAATCAAGGGTCTGTAAATAGTCTGAAACGGCATTTTTCCAATATTTCTACAAATTAATAACTTGTACTGGGCTCCTGTGCTGTCTTCTGAAGGTCATGGCCCGTACTTTTGCTGCTCCTGCCCTGTCTGCCACCCCAGCCATGGACAAAAGCATTGAGCAGAGGAAGCATGGAAAGGGATTGGTGCTGTTGCCATTGGGAGATTTGATGGGAAGGTGACTGATCGCAGGCGAGTTTGTGCAAGTGCTCACACTCCTGGCCATGAACACAAGCCTGCCCGTGGTCACCAGAGCAGTGCTGTAGGGACCTGTGGGAGAAGACCCCTCAGCAGGGTAAGGACAGCAGTAAGAATTGCAGGACAAAATGAAGCACCAATACCTTGATGACCATTTCTCATCATCCCCAGGGCACCTGGTGTTTGCACTGTTTCTGCCCATTGGGATCCCAAATTACATACACAACCAAACAATGTCTCTGATCCTCCCATTCAGACCCAAAGGGCAAAGCAGAAATGCATTCATAGGTCTGACGGCGGTGCTCCCTGGGGAAAGCCGGAATGGCCACCGTGGGTCTGTCCCGTGGTCCAGAAAAATCCAGAAAGCGGGAGGTGGGAACCAGCCCCTCTGTGCTGTGTGGGCAGGAAGGCAGCAGCCCTCTAGGAAAGGCAGTGGTGGTGGTACGGAGGTGAGGAACCCTCCTGGGAGTGTGTTTTCCCAGTGATCCCTCCAGGGAAGAGCAGAGCCATAAGGTGCCTGAGGACTGATCCTGCAGGACTATGCTGGTGTCATGCTCTTTGGGCCATGCCCGCTCCGAGGTGTTTAGGCAGCATGTTTTCCAATGGGAACTTGTAAGTATTACACCAATACCTAACATAAAGATAAAATCAAATTTCTTTGAAGTCATAATAGGCTATTTTGTTAATTGGACTATACACACATCTTCAGTTTGAATGGAAATGATCAGCCATGATTGTCCACATTAAACAGTCATTTTCATTTACACCTTCTTTTCAGCAGCGGCATCCTTAAAACAGAATGACGTCTTTTGGTGCATTTTCGATGGGTCTTTCCTGTTCTTTCTTCTTAGAATATCTTGCATGGTCATAGAAATATATGATGACGACAGAGGCAATATTCAGAAAAATGATGAGCAGCATGATCCAATATGAATATCCATAAGTGTGTGCAGATTTGATATGTGTCTGCAGAAAAGAGAAACATCCATAGGCCAATTCTACAGACAGGCTGTATTCTTCAATGTTCACAGGAAAAAGTATCATGGCTAAAAGTATGAAGATTCCTAGAAAATATGAATATAAATGTTAGAGGTGAAACTGTAGCATCATTCATGTAGCTACTTATAAACTGTCTACTTAAATTAGTTATACCTGGACTAGGACACAGATTAAACTAATATTTTCCATTAGTAAAATATGAGGTCATTTAAAGATGTTTTGTCCCACCTAATAGTACCTGCCAGGCATTTTCACATTGGTAACTATACCTTGTGCTAAAATGAATGGATTCTCACTGACTGTTTAGATAAGGCCATTGAATGTAATTTATTTCATTTAATTTAGTGCTGAGTAGAATATTCACTCCTTGGGTAATCTGCAGAATGCTTATTTGATATGAGCCCAAATGAATGGGATGTGCAGTATCACAACTGGATAAAACCCTGAGCAACCTGCTCTGTGTTCAGGTTTGGCCCAGCTTTGCTCAAGAGCTTAGACTTAAAGACCTTATGTTGTGTGTGGTGTGGTGTTGGGTTTTTTTCTTTTTTACCAACCCAGATTATTCAATGACTCTGTGATGAGCCAAAATGAGATGTCTTATTAATTCTGCATCTGTTTCCTATAACATTCTGAGTATAAGTG
Source organism: Eurypyga helias (assembly GCF_000690775.1). Taxonomy (NCBI): domain Eukaryota; kingdom Metazoa; phylum Chordata; class Aves; order Eurypygiformes; family Eurypygidae; genus Eurypyga; species Eurypyga helias. Next base: position 43,755 of record NW_010263451.1, read on the forward strand.
AAGTTTGGTTACTTTGACATTTAGCTAAATAATGCTTTTACATCTCTGCTTTCATAATGCTAACAAAGGTATTTTCAGCAGCTTTCGGAGATTAAATTTCTCTTTCTTCCCTCTGGGTACACCATCCTACGGATGGTCTCTGAAACAGGTTCAAGTTTTTGCAGGACACTGGACTTTCAGGTCACCCGGTAGGAGAATTAGGAACCTTCAGGATACAGTCACAGATCAAATGATGCATGATATTTCATAGAAATACGCCCATGGCAAAATAGACTTTCCAGGTCATAGCTCTTACAGGGCTGTAAAAAGTAACCACGATCCTCTGTCAACATGGGGGCTTACTTTCTCACTAATATTTATTCTGGCAAGCCCATGGTCCTTTCAGTTTAGGTCAAAGTCTGCGGATTTTGGCTGCATAATGGGACCTGGGGTCAGGAAATTAACTTTCTCGTGTGATCTGGTTGTCTTAAAAGTTGAAAAACTGTCTAATCTAGGCTTTTGCTCACTTTTCATACTGTGTGTCAAGGCAGCCACAGCTGTTTCAGCATCTGTCTTTATACACCCTGTTAGATACAGCTGGAGAAAAAGGGGTGGGTTTGAGACACCCCCACCTGTACTTGAAATGATTAAATTTATCCGTAAGATTCCCTTTCCACCAAGGGCAGACTTTGGCAAAGGCAGGTCACAGAGTGCAGCCCCAGGACAGGACACTGATTAAGGGAAGGAAAGTTCCCGCTCCGCGAGCGAAGCATCTTCAGACCTGAAGAACTTTTGAAGGACAAAACGCCAACGCTGAAGTACTCTGTAATCAGATGTCTTCAAAGAAAATTTCCCAAGTGCAAGCACAGTATTAGAGGAACACACAATCCTCTTGAGACAAACCGAGTGTGAGAGCTGAGGTCATTACCATAGCAAGATGAAGAGGGTGGGAAGGTGCGTTAGGAGCAGTCTAGCGGGTGAACGAGGGGTTACACCTCCAGGGAGCTGTTTGACAGAGTTCACATCACTAATAACTCAGTGTCTCTACCTTTTTTTTTTTTTTTTTCCCTGCTTAGGGAATCTTAAAACTTATTCTTGTTCTGTGAAAGTGTATTTTAGAGAAAGAAATGAATTTTGCAATGACAGCCCTCCTAACTGCCTCCCCTCCCTCCCCCTGCCATGTTAATGCTGCTGTGGACGTACCTCATTCAACACGTTTTTGGGAAATGAAGCTGGAGTCCATCCTATAGATTAGACCTTAGAGGCCTAATTTGGTATGTAGATAACCCAGCCACAGATACGTTACAAATACCATAAAATAGTGACAGAAGGTCTTACAGAGGTTACAAATTGCACTGTAGTCACAGTCACTGCATACTTCTACAGTTTCATTCTGTATTTGTCAGCTAACTCTGTTCTTCTCAATGTGCATCATGTGTGAAACGATGCTACACCTGTTGGGGCTTTTTAATTTCCATCTTTGCTGCCAGTGAATCCAGACGCCTCCTGATCAGGGGTGCCAGTTCAAGTAAATAATACTATTTTTACTAGTACTTAAAAGTTAGTTTTCAGCTATCTCAGCAGACAGTTAAAAACAAAAGCCAACTGAACAGAATACTCTTCCACATGTTTCCTATTACAGATATATATTTCTTAATCTTGGAGTGGATAAGAATACAGTATTTATCCATACGGTGGGCAGAAAGTGGTCAGCATGGAGCGTGTTACTCACCACATAAAGAATTCCAGGTATAGACTCCGGTGGGTCCCAAAAACGTCTGGTAGGGATTACTGACAGCATTAGTGCAGGTAAATCCAGAGCTCAGAAGGGAACTCAGCAGACCGAGAACCAGAATCACAATAATCGCAGTGATCATGCTTTTCGCCTTGGAGTTGCTCAGGTTATCTGAAACTGAAACGCAGGGCTCAGGATTGATACTCAACCTTCCCAGCACAGTCTGGTGGGCTCAGACAACCTTGTGACTTACTGACATGCCTGTAATTAAAAGCTGATCATCAGAGACTTGGCTGATCTGTAGGGATTGTGATGTAGAAGGAACAGTAGGTTTGGGCATGGCATGTGAACCCAAATCCAAAATAGGGTGAAGGTGTGTTAGGCTGGAATTAGTGCATGTCTGCTAATCCTGCAGACACATAAACTTCCTGGGCATTGGGTTGGGTTGTAAACTTCTCTTCCTTAATACTTCTGTAAATATTTGTGATATGGCCAGACAGAAACTGTATACCTAAATTGGATCAGAAACCTAGGTGTTCTTCTGCCCGTCGTTCCTGAGTATCTGGTAACTTCTGCAGATACCTGTTTAAAACTTGGCTCCAACTGTAGATTATTTTCTTTTAATATATCAGCAGTGCCCTCATATGGAATAAAAATGATGAGGGGAATGACTTTTTAAAAGTCCTGTAAAGCTGTTAGCCTGGAAGGGTCAGGTGCATTTGTGGGATGAACAAAACTGAGCATGGTCACTCGTGGACAGATGAGCCGTGACTGAGCTGGTCTTCATAGTCTGGCAAGAGCTCTCTCTTTCCACACCCTGCAGAAAAAATAATTGGTAGAGGCAGTACTTGCTCCCTTCTTTTAAAAGGAAGGAGCAACTCCTGTTTTGTTTTCACCGGGAGGACCAGATGCATGGCGTGCTGTGGCTCCAAAGGGACTGTGCTGTGTGGTCACGGCTGGTGGCCCCAGGCTCGGCAAGGGGATGACCGTGGGCTCCGAGCTGCCAGCTCAGCCCTGCCCTCAGCCCCCTCTCCTGAGGCCACGTGTCAGGGAGTCACGCATCTTTGCATCAAGCGTCCTGGCACCTCTCCTTTTCACTACAGTTGATGCACATAGATTGTTGCCTGGTGTAGTTCTGTAGCTATATGCGTAGCTGGCCACATACACTTGGCACATCGTCAACCCCTCCAGGACTAATCAATTTTATTGTTTTTGCCTAAATCCTTCTAGTTATTTGCTATGCTGCCGATTATAAGAGACACAAATCTGAATGCAGTATACTCAAAGTGTAATTGCAGTATAGCTGCATTGAAATATATTATTTTCCTCCTTTCAATTTAAAGATTGAAAAGGCAACTATAATGTGCCTGTGGCTGCCTTACCCTGTCACAAATACAACAACAATGTTTTTAAGCTCTATTCAAATGGGTGTTGTGATAGACAGCCATCTGTAGGAGAACTTCCTATGCTGCTTTTAATGCAAAGCCATTACTGCAAAGTGTTCAGTTCGTGCATAAATTGGAGAAATCATAGCAGAAAAAATAGTAAAAACTCCATAAAAAGAAAATAAACATAACCACAAGAAGAGCCATGGGAAGTCAATGAAAAGAAGAGCTTCTCTCTTGTTTTATATTCCTGGTAGAAGTTAATTTCTGTTTGAGGAAATAGCAAGTAAGGATGAGTTATGGAAATCTGTTGTAAATTTAAGCAATTCTCCTAGAAGAATAAGACAGACAGGTATTGAGGAGACAGCGCGCACTTAAATGGAAGAGAGCACACCGCCGGTTGTACACGCGCTCACGCTGAAGCAGCCGCACTGCTTGGGCATTGCCTAGTTCGAGAAATAAGTCTGGAGCCGAATCAGACAGGTTTGTGTAATTTCCCTCTGGCAGCCTCACTTAATTTTGTCACTCCGAACATCTCCCGAATTGACTGGCTACACCTATTGCACCCCTTAATTGATCTTGTTTATCTCTGACAGTGATCCGCAGTTAGGGGATGTAATTTTGTCAGACTCTGCCTGTTGTAAGCACGCCTGCCACAGCACAAGACCCAAGGTTTTAAATGAAATGCTGGTTTTGTGGTGGCACTTTGTTCTTTTTTCAAAACAAAGCAGTCTGTGCAAACTGAAGCAATCTACAGTAGCTGATCCACTTGAAGGGCATCGATAGTAACACACAACTGGATAATCCCTGCATCACTGTAAAATCACCCAATTCCAGAATGAAAGCAGAAGTTTTTACCATCACCAGGTGTCTTTTTAATTTCCTGTATATTTTTTTTTTTTTCCATCTTTAACTCTTGTATGGTTAAATAGAAATTCCCAAACACTGAGTGACCTGAGCGTGTATGACATCCAGCCGCCAGCCTGGAGTTCTTCTCTAAGCAATGCCGATCTGGCAGCCTTTATGAGGCCTTACCCTACATAATGAATTATTAATTTAAAACAAACAAACACAACCTAGTTTTCTACATTTCGGGACATCCTACAGTACATCTGGAAATTGATGATAAACTTGCTGAAGTTCCAGCAATTTTCAAGCATTTGTCATGTATTTCAGCAGTTAAAAAGTTAATCGGTTCCTCTCTGCTATAGCAAATTTTGAAGACTTCCTCATGTGCCGTTGGCCTTGTGGGTTGCCAATGCTCAGCTAAATCCTGACTTTACAGGAGTCTCTGCGCATGCCTCTTCCAGCACCTTTCTCACAATTTTTAGGTGTTGGAAACAACAAAGCTGTAAACAAGCTCTTTTGCAGACTCATATTCATAGGTGGTTCCTTTCTAAGACAAATCATTAAAACAGCTAGTAAAGACTCTAAGGACTGAAGTTATTCAATAATTTTTACATTCTGCCAGATCATTCTGCTCATCCCCAGAGCCTCTAGAGTAGCCGTATTGATTTATTCCTCTATTAAGGTTGTTCACAGCAGTCTGTTAAAGAGGTTGCTCTGACTAGGCAGCTGATGCACTATAAGCTTGCAGAAACCGTATTACGTTGTTTGTCCTTTATCTTCACGCTCAGAAATGTATTTTAATTTTGGTGTTTCCAAAATAATAAGTTACAGTCTTTGTAAAGGCAGTTGATAATCTGCTTTTGTATTGCCACTAATAAAAGCCAACCTGGGCTATTGCTAACAAGTAATCTATATCCCCATGCTACTGTCTTTGATTTACTCTTTCGTGATTTCTATTCCCCTTTTCTCACACCCAAACATGACAGTGTTATTTGAGAAAGACACTCAGGGTGTACAGCAGAGACCCCCAGCCAGGGCACGCTTGCTGAGCGACAGATTGGGATTTAATGCTGGCTGGCTGCTCGTGGCTTGATGGGTGCACTCTTCGCTGGGTAAAACCCTGGCTGAATGGCTGGCCCCAAAGAGTGCTGGTGAATGGGGTTAAAGCCAGTTGGCAGCTGGTCACCAGCGGTGTTCCCCAGGGTCAGTACTGGGGCCAATTCTGTTTCATATCTTTATCAATGCTCTGGACAAGGGGATCGAGTGCACC
>NW_010263452.1:0-7183 GCF_000690775.1 Eurypyga helias
TACATTATATTATATTATATTATATATTATATTATAGACAGTATTATATCCCAATTCAGATAGTCAACCCAAAGTAGGATCTGAAGCTGTGAGTAAAACAGAGTTTAGAGATCACCCTGTGCCAGGGGATCTGCTTCAGGAACTATCAACCAAGTACTAGAAGCCCCATATGCAGAGGAATCAAGAGTTCATGAAACGTCTGTATGTTGTTACTAAGCTATGCTGATATGGGGGGAAGGATCAGTTACTTACAGTACCTATAGTTTAAATATCAAAACTATTCATAGAGTAGATGTAGAAAATGTAACTTAGTCTCGTTAATAAAAGAGGTTCTTCCTGTGCCCACACTCTCTCTTTAAGCAGCTACATGGATATTCCTGACCCTGAAGTACATGCACAGCTACCTACCAAAAACATAAAGGAATTCAAATAACCAAGGATTTAAGAAAAACTAGGGGATTTAGAACAGAGTTTGAATTTGTAGAAAGAGCTATACAGAAAGCAAAGCTCATAAACATACTTTTTCTAGTTGAAAAGATGTTGAGAAAATTTTAAGAAGTGCCTAACAAAATTCATAATTTTCCCTTGGAATATCATGTATATAATAGTTTTACCCACTCCCAGTCTCTAAACTAACAGAGGTTTACTGTAAAGCAACACAGTACTGTGCCCAAGCAATGAACCTCACACAATCCAAATCCCCTTGGGGCTGGGCCGATGATATTAAAACCTTATTCAGACCCTCATCCTTGAGGGCTCACCAAGCTGCTGTGGCCACACTGCATGTTGTACTCCCAGTGTCCATTAGTAGAAGATGACTCCAGCACAGTTTCACTCATCACTCCAGCTGTCTTTGTGGTGACATGCTCTCCACTTGCGAAAACTTTTATCCCAGCTGCCCCCAAATCACAAAACAATTTTAACTATTCAGATGTCTAGCTGAAACACACTCTTCCTTCAACTTCTAATCACTGTAATTTAGTTTCCTATCGAGGGGCATGTGGATGTACAGGCACATGACAAAGGCTTCCTCAACATCCTAGCATGATTTTGCCATTCTTCAGAATGTCTGAGAGAGAAGTTCCAAACAAAAAGCCAGAGCTCCTCTGACTCAGTCTCCATACTGAGGCTACAGTATTCCTTCCCTTAATATTGACTGGACCTGCAGTAAGAAGAGGAGTCTCTTGTCCTTTCAAAAGTCTCACTCCTTTCTGCCATTACACCTTGAAATTTATTTTGATTTCCTAACACCATGATGTCAGAAACCAAAGAAGAGAATACAGACTTATCACAGGGATTTCTTAGACATGTTGTTCAGCAATTCACCTCAAAAATTCCAGAGGGATACAAATTTAAAGATACAGAAAAATCTGAACAAAATCACTGTCATCACTCCTGGAGTCTGTGCATGTGGTCAATGCTTAAATGAGGCAAGGTACTTCCCACCTCCACTGTGCCATCTGGAGCCTGTTTTGGTCAGAGAGAAGTGTTTCACTGGCTTAAAAAACACTCCCAGTTTAGGATGGCTTCTGACTTTACAGCTACACCTGCATGTCTGAGTGAATTTCTAAGAATCCCTTTGGTCTCCTGATTTTCTAGAGATAATACACATGTATTTGTACTAAAAACATAGCTTGCCTGCACTGAGAAGACAGGTAGTCCTACAGGTTGCCAGAACCAGCACAGATATTCTGGGAGCAACACCATCAAACAGCAGTATCCCCTCAAAACACACCATAGAACCTGAACATGTACTACCTCATGGTAGGTATACAGCTGTGAGCATGGAACTGGTGTGCTATCCATGCTGTGTTTAAATAAGGTACCAACTATGTTCTCAGGAGTCAGGAAGGAAGTGATTGTCTATATATAAAAATGCTGATTTCTTTCAAACAAGAAGATGATAGCATCCTCCTACAGATCATCTCTTGGCACTCTTGCAATTGTGATTAATTCCAGTAACATGAAGGCATAAGAAAAGGAATGTAAATAATTGGGCAAATAATGGGGAGGGAGGTCAGGATGGAGTATTTTGTCCATCTCAACCCTTTTCAATCTTGCCTTTTGCCTGGGTTGAGTCCAAAGGCAGCTTTTCTTTCACTGATCCAGAAGCCTCCCCTGGAGAAGAGCTACATTCCACTTTCGCAGTTTATTTTTGACCATAAGCTTCAGAGTTGCTGACAGAGAGCTGTTCCTACCTTGCCTGGGACACAGTGGAGCAAGAGGAAGGGACTGTTCAATCTCCTCATTATTTCTTGGCATCTCTAAAGGGATAGGGTTGAACTGATGGCTCATATCTGTCCCTGTGAGATACTGAACTACTCCAGTCACTGTTGTTATTCTTCTTTACAAACCTACTCTTGCAGAAGAAATTGTGAAAATTAAAACTTTGGCCTTCACTTCCTAAAACAACATCCAAACTTGTGTCACATTGTGCTAACTACAAAGAAACACAGCAAGATCTGGTATTGGAGCTTTCCCAGAGGCTTGCCTGCCCTTCTCCCATTCCCATGAACTTGGAAGAAAAATTAAGATGAACCCAAGAGAGTAGTTCCACAGTGAAGAAAGGTTCAAGCTTTCCTTATCTTTCAGTGCCCCATCAGCGTCCAGAACAGCCTGTACTGCCAGAGTTACCCACCGGCAGTGGGAGGCTGACAAAGCTAAGATTTCTGTTCTGGCTATGCATCACCCTATGGAGTGTGCATACCCTTACTCTGCCATGTAGAACCTTCTCCCTCCCCATCATAAAATATCACATTACCCAACTTTAGGCAGCTTCAGACACCAGCAAATCCAGTGGTATTCTTCCAAATTGTTCTTCCCCTGCTGCACTCAAAAGTCATTTTCACAGCTGCAGCATTAAATAGCCTGAGGGCCTGTAAAATCCCGCAAATGTTTTAAGCTGAAGCCAAAAGTATGAGGTAAGGGAGGTTTGCTGTCAGGGTGCCAGGATTCCCTTGAGAAGAAGAAAAAAGAAAAAGTAGAAAAAGGATTAAAGGAGAGGTGCAAAGGCTCAGAAAACAACTACAAGGGCAGGAAAAGCTCATTCTGAAGCGAAGGAAAAGAACAACTGGCAGGGAAGGAATGGGAAGAAACCACCACTAAGATTACTCACTTTGGAGAACTGGACCTCACGGGAGCCATACACAGCAGCTTTGTTGCCTAGATCTTACAGCAACAACTATAGGGGATGATCTAGGGCCTAGATCATCACCTCCAAGGGATGAGAGAAATAAGAAAACCAAAACACTGCAAAAAGACCATGCTGTTTTTACAAGCCCAGCAGTAGCACAGTGGGGGGTGGAGCTAATAAAAGGTCAGAAAGGATCTTTTCTCCTCCATCTTTCCCCCTCCTCCCAACAGTACAGATAGTGGTCTCCTTCCTTGCGCGCACCCTGCCAACCTTCAAGATAGGTATCAGACCTAGCAGCACTTAATTGTAGCAGCTTCCTATGTAAAGAGTCAACAGCTCCTAAATAAGAAAGATAAGTACAAACCATGTCCTACCTATCTGTACACCTTGGAGATGTGCAAGATCATAATATGATGATATTAAGCTTAGCAACATCATTCATGTGTGGTGTTTTTCTGTAAACAGTTTAATAGTTTCTAGCATTCTATTCAATCTTCAACTGCAGGAAAGAGAAGAATCAAAGTTTCTATTTATTCCAAAGAAATGAAAACCAAAACATCAGTCTCTTCAGTTTTTGACTAAACCACAACCTCCAGGCTCATAAAATAAACTCTGAGAATTATTAAGAGCCTTTTTGCAAACCCTGCCCCCTTCCCCCCGCATTTCATTGCATAAATTGAGTCATAGGTGAAGGAGCTAATCCATTTTTTTACCCTATCAGTTATCTCAAGTCTTTCACTTCTTCTGACACTCCCTGAAGAAAGCACACAGCCGAAGCAATAAGTAGGAAGGTGAATATTTAGTGAACCTTCACTTGGTTCTAAAACTTCAGGGGTATATATCCTACACACAACCTCTCCCATGTAGCACTGCTGCATTCTAAACCATTTTCACCTCTGCGATTTCTGACTTGTTAGAGCTTCACTTTATCAGTCCTCTTCCTGAGGGCATGGGTTAGCATGGAAAGTATTTTTTCACAGCTACCAGGTAATTGCTGCTGGAGTTATTCACTTTGAAAACATCATCAAGAGTCGTGATAAATTAATTCTTTAAACTGCAGTTCTTTAAAAGGTTTAGGTGTTTGTGGTTTTGTCTTCAAATGAGCCATCCAACTTTTCTGACTGAAAACTAACAACATTTTAAGTTTCTTACACTTATGGGAGAGGGTTGTCTTAGTAGAGACATCAAGGGAAAGGGACAGGATATGAGTCCAGGAATTTGCCCATTCTTGCCAAATCATTGAATTAGTAGCAGGCATAGTAGCGAGCTCAGGTGTTTAAACATGCACTAACTATAAATCCTGGGCTAGCCAAACAATTGATGGGAGGTGGAAGAGTTCGTACAAGTTCATTTCAATGAAATTGAGATAACTGGAATTATTAATCTGCTGTTTCATAAGTACCTTACAATTAATATAATGGGTTGTTTTCAAGATAAAATGGCACATTACTTATCATACATGTAAATCACTTACAATTTTTATTTCTTTACATGTATTAAAAATAACTTGTTGACAAAGAGCAGCACAGAGAAAAATATATTCATCACAGAAAGAGAACATAATTTGTAATATAATTATCCCTATTAAGATACTGATCAATGACAGTTATCATAGCTAAACAAATTGCAAACTCCTAGATGACTACAGAAAACATTACTGGAACACGCCACCTAACACATTCAACAGTTGAAATTTCTTACTGTGACTCACTGAGTATTTTAATCATGTTTATTTTTCTTCTACCCATGCAACTGACTAAGACAATTTTATGGCATTAATATAGCATAAATCAAGGGGTTTCTAAATGTCAACCCCCTACATACTTCCTCTCAGAAGCATCTGAATTACAGTTGTTTAATAAGATTTTTCTTTTTTCTAAATACATTAAGGCCAAAAGTACTATGGTGGCCAAAACAACCAGTATTTGAAGGTAAGTCTTTTCCTCACCATTCTGTATACCAGCCAATATCTCAGTTTTCATGGAATGCCACTTTTTCCCCACTCTCTTTGTTTTCTTCTGTCTGTAAAGGCTGTGGACCACCATCCTTCCAGTCTTTTTTTTTTGTTGTTGTTGGTTTGGTGGTGGTTTGGTTTTTTTTGCTCCTCACCATGACTGGATCATGACTGCTTTTCCAGCATATCCTTCAGAGCCAGCCTAGTGTTTTGAGTATTCCTGAAAAGCAGATGGTTGATGCTTTTTCTAATCTTGTTTCAAAGTCATCACACAGTCATAATAATAGTAGCCCTGATTCACTGCCAAATTAAGGCCGTGTAAGAGCTCCTATTAAGTTCAGAAAGCATCAATACTTTTTTCCATTTTGGAATTTTGCAATAAGTATGAAATGCATAATGCGCTTCTAAAGTGGTTTTTTTTCCTCTCTTTCTCCCCACTTACATTTCTGTATCACTGAAAACAACACTACAAAATGTACATCAGTAACTTGATATTAGGACTTGCTGGTTCAAGGCCATCTGTCTTTAATTAGTAAGCATAAAAATGACTGGTTTATGACTGCTTTTGTTAATGTTACTGATCAGAGATCGTGCTGCTTATTGCTGCAAAGAGTATTCCTGATGTGAGCAACATTCGATTTAAGATTGGACAGATAAGAACTCATCCACAGGTCTGCCAACCTCTGGATATATCCTGTCTTTCACGGAATAAATAAATGACGTGGATTAGCTAAAATTAATATACTGAATGCACTATTTCCTAGGGATGGAAAATAACTTAAGTCAGAATTATCAAATGAATGAAGATTTTTATAATCCAAGTGAGCACATACACCCTCACCAACATTTCTGTGGTCTGAATAGCAGCATGTCTCAGGTTTGAAATAACTAGACATGCATTGTATTCTTCTCAGCTGTACGTTTTGCAAATGCACCAGTGTTGCCATGCCCCACCAAAAAGAAGACCCTAGCACCACGACACTTTTATGTTCAATATTAAACCTCGGTAGCTGGATGATGTAATTTTATTACAGTAAATAGTTAATTAAACATAGCTTCCCACCTCCTCCAAGTGAGGGAAAAAAAAAATCAAACAACCCAACAACAAGAACAAAACCCAACTACCCTATGCATACAACCTGGTACTAAAAAGAGAGAAAAACTTGGCCCTAGACAGACAGATGCACTTTCCAGGGCCCTCCAGAACTCTTTCTTGGACATCTTCTGCATTAAAAAAAAAAAAAAGTACTGCTAATGCCCCCAGGGTGCTAAAAGGATAAAGGCTCTCAGCTCAAGGGAGCTTTACATTAAGTTCTTCAGTCAAGATGGGGGTGTAAGCCGCCTTCTCACCAATGCCAAATATTCGAACCAGGTTGAATACAGTGCTAAAATACTAAAAAACCTGTTCATTTTTCGTGGGGGGTGATGGGAACAAAACATCAGCAGAAAAACACTCCCAAAAAAACCAAACTGCTAAATGTGTTTGTGAATGATATGGTTAAAAAAAAAAAAAAAATCGAACACACAAACTTCAAAGGAAATAGAGCAGCATTTAAGCTTTTCCAACAATAACTATCATTGTTCCTGACCTATTTTGTTCACCACCACCATGTTCAACTTCTGGCATTAAAAAATTCCATGAAAAAGATGCCCTTAAGTTCAGTGTATGATGTGCTCATTTAGTCTTATTTTAATATAACCATAAAATTGCTGTCTTAAGCAAGCTATTTTACAGCTGTAGTAAGACTTTTTTTTTTAAGAAGCAAAAAGACTATTTCTGGAGTTCCATGCCTCCTTGTTTGTCGTCAGAAAAACAATCTTAAACAGACTCCAAACTTAAGACCAGCGAAAGCCAAACTGAAGCTGTGAGCTCATTCCTTGTCTATAGGCTTAACTACTGCTGTCATGTAACTGTTAGCAGGACCAAGCCCTAGCTACTTTGAAGAATGCATCATCATAATGTCAGTTAGGAGCTCTTAAGTTAAGGAATATTGACTTGTCCTGAAAAGGTACTCGCAGGTGACTTTTCCTAACATATCTATCCTACTCTACAACCATGACTTCTTTAGAACATAATAGCTTTTAACGAAATTTAA
>NW_010263452.1:7219-12665 GCF_000690775.1 Eurypyga helias
CCCTGTAAATTTCATTAAAATTAGCTGCTGGACAAAAGAAAAACAACATTTGTGCAAGCAAGTCTTCTAACCATGCAAGGTTTAGGGTACATAAGACAGCGTAGAGACCTGAAATTCTGCCTTAAGGCAAAAATGTAATAACACACAAGTAATTTTTATGCCAATATGAAGCTGCAGGATACACTTGGCCAATTTCACATCTTTAGATTTAATTAAGCTTATGGTTATTCCTCAAACATATTTTGTGCACTTATTTTTTTGTGAAATTATTTGACAGCTATTTCTCACCTCTGATGAATAAATAAAAACCATAAAATGTTGATATATGAATCCAAAATATTAGGAAACAATCTTTAACATCCCATTCATATTCCTTTGATTTCAATACATAAACTCCATTTCCTTAGTAGGTTATTCTCACTATGTTATTTTTACTGATGGTAACAATTCCATATCTGAACAATACTCAGGTTTTCTTGAGCCTCACTAACAGTGTTTCTTCTTGGTCTATCGTCCAACAGCAATTAACAGGAACCTTAGAACCTCTGTTCCTAGAGCCTCTTGTGCATATATTTCTACAAATGAATACATATTAAGGCATTAGTATAGAGGAAAAAAAAAATCTGAACTCTAAGAAAGTGGTTTACAACAATGTTTTTTTTACACTGAAGGACTCATAGAAGATCTTGGTCTTATAATTTTGGGTAGATTTTAGAATGCTTATTGCCCTCCTCTTTGCTGTAACCTCCAGGTAAGCGTCTCTCTAGGAACTAAATGAAGAATTTAAGTTATATCCACAGTTATCTAAAGAAAGAAGACAGTAGAAAGATTCCCAAGGGGTGAAGGAGAGAATGTAAAGAGGAGCTTTACTGCTATTTAGTGACACTAAGTAAAAAAAACCTGTATATGGATATTTAACTGCCATTTTAGATCCCAAAGAACTTAACACTAGAAGTCAGTCCTACATGCAAGATGGTGGGTTTTGATTTGTGTTGGGTTTTTAGAAAAACAAAACGAAACAACACCCCTCCCTCCCCCCCCCAAAAAAAACCAAAAAACCAAAACCCAAAACAAAAGCCACACATTTTTCAATCTTTGAGTAAACAACTTTTGGAATATAACAAACTCTATCTAAATGCAATCCCTTAACAGATTAAAAACTATAGTCAAGTCCATGGTAAACCCACTTCACAGGGGCTGTTAAATGTCTCACAGAGCACACCAAACTGAAGTCCAAAACTGGTCAGATTCAATCAGTGGCACACAAGTAAAAGGCTCTGTAGTTCACCAGCAACACCCTGAGGTACTGAATCACCCAGTAAGCACTAATTTATTAGTAGAAGAGATCTCTAACGAAAGCAGAACAATAGCATGTCAGAAGATGTTGAGATTGCAAATGAACTTGTAACTCACAAAATCTACAGTAAAGCTGCTTTTAGTTTCAGTGTGCTACTTTCTCCTGAGATTTAAGAAGTGGACCTAAAAGTAACATGTTGACAACAGCATTTGTATCTTAAGACTTTCATGTTGACAAAGCAGTCATTTAAGCTGAAGAAATATGTAGCAATGAAGATATCCTTGATGCTGCAGTCAGCCTGCATGTTAAGAATCGAGTGAATTTTCCTAAGAGAAGGTAAAATGTTGAGGGTTTGGTTTTTTTCCCCAAAAAAAGTAAGCATGAACATTGCGTATGTGCAGCCAGAAAGGAAAAGACTAATGGTCGATCTGAAAAGAATACAGTCCTCTAACATTTTGTGTGGTTGTTCTGAAAGAAATTTCAAGTGGAAACCGCAAATATACGATTGTTGGACACCAGCTGACAAACATGGTCCCTGGAACTTGGTGAGACCACCATCCGTACGTGTCTGCATGCATGAGTGGTCACATTCCTCAAAATGAGAGCGTATTTCATAACCAAGGGAACAGCTACTGTTTGTTAGAAGGAAATAATGAGAGGTTTTTTTTAAATGGATACAATTTGAAGACATGGTGGTGTCCTCCAACCTGACCGGCTACACTGACACGCATCCAGATCTATGTGAAACTGGCTCCATCCTTCCCTTAATATCCTAGTCAGTAAGGCAGAAGGCAGATGTGATGTTCTCTTCCCCCCACTTCCCCTTTAACTTAGTTTTGCATGAGCTAGAGCCTTGAAACAAGTGCTCTAACAAATGGGCTGTCCATCCCCCTATGAGGCATAAACATGGACTCAAAACATATGTCATAAATATCTATAAATATATATGTATCTATATATACATCTCTATATATCCATCCGCATCTGACAATACATGTTTGTTTTGAGTGACTCCCTGCTTATGTCTTCTGTGAAAAAGGGTCTCTTCTAGAAGACAGTCCTTCCAGAAATATGAATCGTATCACTGGAAATATGATGGAATGTACTCTGAGGAGCTTTCTCAGAGTAATGTAATCCAAAAAGCCATACTTTTCCCTATGCCAAGAGGGAGTGGTGGTTTATTCAGCAAGCTTTATGTATGCAGCTGCAGAAGAAAATCAACAGCACATATTTTAACATCTGTAAATGTTTAGTCTACACCGAATTAATTAGGAATCATTTTTCTCCATTGAACCCTTTTTAACAAGCGATTTGAGACTTAAAGTGTGTTTATTTTTGAAATGTCATGAACTCTAAAATGGTTCATTTCCCCACTCATTTATATTTAGGGTTGAATTTGAAGTGACAAGTAAAGCGTTACTTTAGAAAAGTACTACTTAAAGCCAGAGAGATAAATCAGTCACCTTTTTACCTACACTCTTTTGAAAGTGCTAAAAGAGGAGATTAAAGCAGGAATAGCTTTGTATGAGGAGGAACCAGAAGGTAGTTCTTTCTTACTTCTCTCTTTGGGCCCTTCAGAACTGGAATTCTACCAAATAAGAAAGGACATGCTGGGGAATGTAACTTACATGTTGACAAACAAATCTAAATATAAATACTGTGTTTAAAACAATCTGCTGAGATTTTATTAAGTGTCGCTACTGTATTGGGACCTCAGAGGAAGGTAGAAGTTGCAGAAATTTAGAACCCTTCTGGTCTCCCAGGCTGCATTACTCATCTCCAAATACGCTTCAGGCTCTGCAGAACAGCAACATGACTCAGATGACTTCCAGAAGTTCCTACAAAAGGGTAAAATTAAGACTGCACATTAAAGACAGGTAGGAAGGGGGGGGGGGAGGGGAAGGACCAAACCAAGTCACAACACTGCACACGTTTCTCCTATGGGGAATGAGAGCACTGCATGACAGATTAGTCATGTTGCTTAACACAACACTAAGAGATGCTCACAAAAAGAAGTGACAAGTGTGTTACGAAAACTTGAACAAAAGAGCAAAATATCAGAAGTATACTGTAAGCTAATACTGCCATCTAACTCCCAGCAATTCAGTATTTGCGTCAGCATAACCCTTGACTTCAAATTGCTGTTCTTACCTACACAAAAAAGGAAATTATGCTCCGTACGGTTTGGTTATTGTTATAAAAAAAATTATTTGTCTTGAATGCAGGGTGAAACCTCCATCTCTGCTCAGCTACTGAGGTAAGTGAGGTGTCATTAATGACATT
The DNA here is from genome assembly GCF_000690775.1 of Eurypyga helias. NCBI lineage: Eukaryota > Metazoa > Chordata > Aves > Eurypygiformes > Eurypygidae > Eurypyga > Eurypyga helias. Next base: position 10,800 of record NW_010263452.1, read on the forward strand.
AAGAAACAGCTCTGACCTGGTAGATATCCCCAAATTAATGAAAAAACACCAAGGTATTCCTATAGATACTTGCATTTTTACACATGTATCTGTACACACACAGAATCAGTGTCACTCAGTTTCTCAGTTGATACATATAGCTTGAAATAACAGGATCCTGGGGATCAAAGTACCTTCAGAAATCATCTTCATCTGGGCTTTCTCAGATTTCTCCAAATCTGAGATTATTATTTGGAAATAATCTCCAAATCCCTGCACAATTAGACTCAATATTAGAAGAAATCAAGTGTTGCTTCACCTCTGAGCAGCAGCAGCCCTATGCTTATTCTGGGTGATACTTGCCCAGAGTCCATTATGCAGAAAAAATCTAGGATTCCTCAACAGGGCTAACCTTTTACAGAATAAAAGCATTCACAGCTAAATCTTTCTACTGCACCATTTGATTGAGAAATTAAACCTTTTCTGGATATTTGCTCACTTCAGCTATCTGCTACATCCTACCTGGCAGTAGAAGATAAGCATGAGGCCAGGTTTCCATTAGTCCTCAGAAAACTACGAATATTGAAATTTCACATCCATACAGGTTTGCTGAGCACCACATACAGACATTGTTCTCTCATATTTTTCAACTTTTAGTCTAAGTGATTAACAGATTAACAGATCTCAGGTAAAGTGGGTATCATGTTTTACGGGTGAATCAATCTGAAAATTAGTTGAGAAGGCTGTATCCCTTCCTAGTTTTTTATGCCCTGTCCACAGAGACATTAAGGTCTTTGGAGAGAGGAGCTCTCACTGCAAGACACTTCTCCAAGCCCTACTGAACTGGTGAACCTGCAGAGACAGACCAATAACGTACAGTTAAAGAAAATGGAATGACTACAAATATAGTATGGGTTCACATCACAGCATGATTTTAAGAGTTTTTCCTTCTCAAATGTAATATACACTAGTAATCAAGTTCCACCCAGTTCTGTAAACACAATTCAAAACCACGCTAGTCTACGTATTTGTGCATCTACCCACCTATCTGCCTTTGCAAACAAAGAAGCTAGGAGCATAACCTTTCTGATTTGCAGAACTACTTGTTCCTACAATTATGAATCGAGGTTCTGCTTTCAAAATACAGAACATTGTTTATGATAATCTTAGTTGAATCTGAAAATCCATCTGTATGTGAAATATAGTTGAGTCTATAACATTTTTCCAGATCCAAATTAATTCAAATGTCTATATTCAAAAGCTTAGACTGAACACTTAGATAATTACAGCTGTGATTGCAGAACAGGGTTGAGCTAACATTAAATTACACAGTAGAATTTGCTGGAGATGCTCATAGTATTCCCCATGGACTTATTTTGTAGAAGTATTTAATGAGCACAGGAATACAGATAGTTGTCTAGTGAGAGTTTTTAGAAACACAAAAAAAACCCTTGAAAAAATTCTAGAAGTTAAGAAAATGAGTGTTATTCAAAAACTGCCTACTTGTGTCGACACTTTTGAAAATATTATTATATTAGAATAGACTATTTCAGTCGGAAGGGACCTACAAGAATCATCTAGTCCAACTGCCTGACCACTTCAGGGCTGACCAAAAATAAAGCATGCTGTTAAGGGCACTGTCCAAATGCCTCTTAAACACTGACAGGCTTGGGGCACTGACCACTTCTCTGGGAAGTCTGTTGCAGTGTTTGACCACCCGCTTAATAAAGAAATGCTTCCTAATGCCCAGTCTAAAACTCCCCTGGTGCAGCTTTGAACCACTACCATGCGTCCTGTCACTGGATGCCAGGGAGGAGAGATCAGCACCTCCCTCTCCACTTCCCTCCTCAGGAAGCTGTAGAGAGCAGTGAGGTTGCCCCTCAGCGT
>NW_010263452.1:12704-19242 GCF_000690775.1 Eurypyga helias
CTCCTCACATGCCATTCCTTCCAGCCCTTCCCTCAGCTCTGTTGCCCTCCTCTGGATGTATCCAAGGACCTTCCCATCCCTCTTAAATGAAGGGGCCCAGAACTGCCCACAGTGCTCAAGGTGAGACCATACCAACACTGAATACAGCAGGATAATCACCTCTTTTGACCAGTACAGAAGTTTTTCCTCATGTTGAGATGGAATTTCTTGTGCTTCAGTTTTTGCCTGTTGCCCTCTGTCTTGTCACTGGGCACCACTGAAAAGAGTCTGGCCTCATCCTCTTGACACCCACCCTTTAGATATTTATAAGCCTTGATGGGATCCCCTCTCAGTCTTCTCTTCTCCTGGCTAAACAGACACAGCTCTCAAAGTCTTTTCCTGAGGTTCTCCACTCCCTTGACCATCTTTGTAGTCCTCTGCTGGACTCTCTCCAGTAGTTTCCTATGCTTCTTGAAATAGGGAGCCCACAACTGCACACAGTACTCCAGATGTGGCCCCACTAGAGCAGAGTAGAGGGGGAGGATAACCTCCCTTAACCTGCTGGCCACCTCTTTCTAATGCACCCCAAGATACCATTGGCCTTCTTGGACATACAGGCACATTGCTGGTTCATGGTCAACTGATTGTCCACCAGCACTCCCAGGTCCCTCTCTGCAGAGCTACTTTCTAGCAGTTCAACCCCCAGCCTGTACCAGTGCATGGTGTGATTACTCATGCACCCCCAGGTGCAGGACCCTACACTTGCCCTTGAACTTCATCAGGTTCCTTGCTGAAGCGGAGGTAGAAAACATCCACTGCTCTGCCCTCATCCACCCAGATAGCCATGCCATCATAAAAGGTTATCCGATTGGTCAAGCATGATTTCCCCTTGGTGAATCCATGCTGACTACTCCCGATTCACCTTCTCCTGCTTAGAAATGACATCCAGGATGAACTGTTCCATCACCTTTCCAGGGATGGAGGTCAGGCTGACAGGCCTGTAGTTTGCCATGTCTTCCTTCTTGCCCTTTCCAATGTACCCCAGGATGTGGTTTTCCCTCTTGGCTGCCAGGGCTTTCAACCAGCACGCCCAGATCTCTTTGTGTGGAGCTGCTCTCCAGACACTCATCTCCCAGTTTATACTTGAGCCTGGCATTAATCCGTTATGGTACAGAATCCATCATTTGAACTTGTTAGATTTCACCTCATTAATCATAGCACAAGGCTCTATCTAGACCCCTCTGCAAGGCATCTTGTCCCTCAAGAGTCAACAGCACTTCCCGGTTTGGAATCATCAGCAAACTTGCTAATGGTGCATTCAAACCCAGATTGTTGATAAATATATCGAACAGAACTGGGCCTAGAATTGAATCCTGAGGAACACAGCTGGTGACTGGTCGCCAGCCACAAATAATCCAGCCCTTCATCCACCAGGTAGGTGACCTTGTCATAGAAGGATATCAGATTAGTTATACAGGACTTGCCCTTTGTGAACCCATGTTGGTTGTGCCTGATGATTGCATTATTCTTTCAATGTCTTTAAAGTGGCCCCATATATTCTTCTGCACAATTTTTCCAGGAACAGAGGCTAGACTAACAGGTCTGTAGTTCCTATGGTCCTCCCTCACATTCTTCTTGTAAATTGGAATAACACCGGCTAGCTTCTGCTAAGCGAGGACCTACCAAGACCTTTGGTAGGTGATCAAGATGGATCCTGTCATAAAATCCTCTAGCTCCTTCAGTACTTTAGGATAAATCCCATTCACCCCCATGGACTCATGAACATTCAGCTGATACAGCTGATACAGCTGATACAGCTGTTCCCTTACAATTTCAGTGTCCTCACATGGAAAGTCACTGTCCCACACTCATGGTCCTTTGACTCAAGGGACCAGACAGCCCAAGGTCTACAGGTGGTATTAGACTGAGGCAAAACCACATTGAATGTCTCTGCTTTTTCTTCATCATATATCTGAACCCAATAAAATATTAGCATTTATGATATCCCAGAAATCTAAGCTGTGGCTGGTTATCTCTAAGTTAATCTGCACCAGATGGAGACTGGTTTCACAAATGCATTGCTGAACCACCTGAAGTAACTAAGAAATTTATATAGCTGTATCATCCAGGTAAGCAACATCACAGTTTACTACCTTTTAAACAGCTACATCTCCCTGAAGAGATAAGCAAGAATAGTTAATAATCTACTTTAACCAGAGACCCTCTTTTCTGCAAGCTTTTATAACTGCACCTGTCAATATTTACTTGCTCAATCTTAAAAGAGTAAACCCCTCTGCTATTACAGGAAAATAGCATCAGTAAATTAAACCAACTGAATGCACAATTTTTCCCATCTTTAGACAAGTGAAAATAAAACATGCCTAAAATTTTTCCTTTGATTAGGAAAAAATTGGAAATGACAATAGATTTAGGGAGATCTTCCTGTTTAATGTAACCTGTACTGGTACTTCTACTGTGAAAACAGAATACAGATACGTTTGTGGTGATCTCTTTCGGACTGCTTGAACATTTCATTAGAGTATGCAACATTTGGGGGTAGGGAGACATTCAGGTTTTCAGTGGATTCTGTCAGAAGCATATGTAAGTAGACAAAAGATATATTCATATCCTCCCTAACTCAGGCTCACCTCAGCAAATTAAATTGAGACACAGATGTCTGCTTACCTTATTAATAATTGATACACTTTTATCACAGCTAATTTGTGAATGATAAAAATCCATTTCATGTATTCTATCAGGACACACAATAAAGATGTATTATGGTGTTCGTTTTCCCAGAGAGTCAGTCAAAGCTGTCATCCTACCCATGCTGGATGTTCATCTTCTAAATTGATGAATAGGAAACATACAGAATATTAACCTGGGAGAGGACAATTAATAGCTACTCAGTAGCTATTGGTATACACAATGCAAAAGGTGAATCTGCTAACATGCAGTGAGCTGATATTGAAATAGCATTTAGAGTAATACTGTTTGTATACACACGTAAGATCAGCCCCCTCCAACTCTTGGACATGACTACCAGCTCAACAGATGCACTTTAGAAGGCCTTCTAGAGCTTGGTTCGTGCCACACCCTACAGAGGCAGACAGCAGGAAAATCTAATTGGCTCTCAAAAGGCAAAAAAGCAATAATAGTAAATTTAAAAAAAAAAAACAGCTGAAGTATAAAGAATAGCACACAGGAAACAGTTTGACAGTAAGATTGGCAGTTCAGGACAGAAGAAAAGAGGAGCTATTATGAATAGCTCAACATGTCCCTGGTACTTAAGGAGTCTTGGTCTGAGATAGTTCATTCCAGGAACAGACAGTAAGAAGAGATAATGCTAAAGAAAGCTGAATGGTGCTGGCTTTTTGAACAATAATTAAGACACTGCAAGCACAACATTATAAAGCATCATTGTTATTTAATGGCTAATTGCTAGAGTCCACTTAGCCTTAGAAACTGCAACTGTAGAGCCATCTAGAACACTTCTACTCAAATTTTTATAGCCATCTGCAAAATGTCATATCTGTGAACGTTCATGACATCCACCTTCCATTTATTAACCTTTTCTAGTAATAAATGAACATGCACTTTTTAACACAGTTTCACTCCAATTGGAAACACTGAATGAGCTTTAGATTAGTCTTTATTTCAAAACTTTCCATTGAAAAGAAACTGAAAGAAGAAATGCAATTAGGTTATTCCAGTGATGACCATAGCAAGCATTGACTTTACTGTTACACGTAGCAGTAATTACCACACTTCTCACTATTCACAGTTAATGATTAATACGTCCTGCACAACACATAAGCAGAAGAGTCTCCTGAACACCGCAGTTAGCCTCTGTTGCTTAACAACCATCTAAAACATGTTTAGCTAGCAATTATACTACACATTACTTGTTTCTCTTCTATTTTATTTCACCATAATATCCTACAGTTGTACGCAGGAAGGAGTTATACCTTTATCTATCCAGTTTTTGTTACCTAAACTGCTCTATATTACATGTATATAGTAGATATTCCCAACTTAGGTTACAGCATCCAAGAAAGAAAGAAACAGCTGGTATATCCTCAGAAACCCATGTCACCATGTTATATTGAAATATACCAATGAGCCGAGATGCTAGCAAATTAATCAGAAACTGCAAAGGCAGCAGGTGCACTGCTGGAAGAAGAAAAGCAATCGATGGAAAAGTTGCCAGGTTTCATAAAAAAAGAGAGAAGGCTATTGATTCTTCAAATTATTACCCAAAAAAGCTATTGTGACAGCACATTTGACAAACAGCTTGAACTGTGAAGCAGTTGAGAGTAGAAATTACCATTCCTAACTTGTTTAGGATATAAAATATTTTTATTTTACTACCAGCAGCCAAAATAAGAACCACTATAGCAAATTACCATCGTATTTTGGGGCTGAGACAAAATGGTTCTGAAACTCCACAGTTCTTGAAGGAAGAAAAAACCAGGCTTCCATATTTTTTCAGTATACAAATTCAGTGTCTGGTTTGACCAGTTAGGAGGTAAGTTAAAAAACTCTTCCCTGAAACATCCATGCCTCATAATTTTGGTCTGAACTCACTAGATCTGTTGATAGTTCATTGGTTGAATTAATTTAAGTTTTCCTGTTTAGAGAAAAAAAGTGAATTCTGAGCTGATGGTTTGACAATCCATTCATCAATTAACAAATCAACTTTTGAAAACATCAACGCAGGCACTGCCTTGCACTGCAACACCAGGTACCATCATGCTCAGAGCTCAGGGTAAACCATGAGCATCAAGTTGATAAAGTTTAATGAGAATCAATGGCAGTATTATTCAGAATTTAAAGTTTAGTAGTAATGAACAATTCCAATCACCCAAACATCTGCTCAAAAAAAGATCATACAAAAAAAAAAAAAAAAAGAGCACGATTCAGATCATTGAACTTCAGAAACCTACGAAGTTATTCATCAAAATTTAACCTAGTCATCTAAACTCTGTATCTATAGAGAATATAACGGAAAAAGCGTCTTTCAGAGAATGCTTCATTTCTTATCTTATAGTTGTTACGATGGTTTGCAGTGCCCCCTTACTATTCATTAATTACAGAAGCCTAGGTGACCAGCTTTGGGTTAGATGGTTAAATTTGATAAATAAGATACACACCGTATTCTTGGAATTCTGTGTGAATATTTCTTGGTCTAGAAGTCAGAGAGCATCTAAATGGCTTTCAGATACGATTCTGAACAACAAGAATAAAATGGCTGAGCTAAATGACATGGTAACAAGTAATTTCAATTAAATCTAGAAGTAAACAAAAGAGCTGTTAAATCTCAGAAAACAAAGGAGAAGCAACAGCATAAACATTCCTATTTTCAAGTAGATATTTCAAGCAAATCATCCCCTTAACGGAAGAAAGGTGAGACACGTATCAAAATGGCTAATGAGTTCTGCGTTGACTTCAAACATAAGAAGAAAGCATACAGGAAATGAAAAAAGTCAGATTCTTAAGGACATACATACAAATGGAGGCAAAGCATGTACGGACAATTTAGGAAAGTGCAAAGCAAGGCGTTGCTTTGAGAATAAAATTGAAGTCATTGCAAACAAGTCTTCCTGTTGGCTCTTGAATCACCATCATCAAAAGCAGACCTTGAGGAAACAGGAACATCTAACAGGGCTTGTTGCATGAATGGAAAGACCAGCTGTGATAAACCGTCTATTCCAACTAACAGAATGGGACTGGAGTAGTTAAGAATAGGGCAGCTGAATAAGTTCCTCCATTAGCTCTGCTTTGTGAGATCACTCAAGTATACTTAGAGCCATCGTACTTTCTGATGAACATTATGGTGAAAGGGCCGGGAGAACAAAAAGAGTCTCATACTCAGCTGGAATTTCTGATCCAGATTTGGGTGCTGAACTTCAGTTAGAATGTACACAAACAAGAAGTCAAGAAGTAAATGAATAATCAGAGGTCTAGAAAAGCTTACCTAACTGAAAAATACTGAATGCATCGAGTTTACCTTAAAGAGATAAGGGACAGTACAAACATGGTTTAAGTACATAAACAGCTTCTGCAAAGGAAGGATTAATCTGTTTTCCCTACCTGTAATGGATAGGAAAAGTAATGAGCTTACATTACAGCATAAAATATTCAAGATAAAAATTAAGAAAAATTCTGGATAAAGAGAGTGAAGGACAAGAATAGCTTGCCTGAAGATACCATGCAATCTGTCTATTTAAAGGTCTTTAATAAAAGGTTTGATAAATATTGATCAGAATGACATAGGGAAAGGTATTCGTGCTTGAAGGCAGAGGGACAGGTTAGATAAATTTAAGTTGCTCTGCACTGAAACTCTTCAAGTCTAAGTCACAAACTGAGCTAGTATAATAAGCATAAGGCACTGGAAATTTTCATTACTGAGAAGAAATTAATTATAAGCAGCATTCAAATATCCTAAGAAAACAGCTGACTGAGGACACCTTCTTGCTAATGTATGGTTTCGATAAATCTAGTAACTCTGGGATATTTCAGAATCAGAATGGTTGAGACAGTTTAACAAGCCAAACGC
>NW_010263452.1:19273-32171 GCF_000690775.1 Eurypyga helias
TGGATTTAATTTATTGGAAGAATAAATAATATGAGCCAACTTAAAAATTGACCAAGTAGAAAAATATTCTGTGTTGGAAGTCTTCATTAAATGAGTCTGTATTGATAGGCCATAGCCCAAGCTCATGCCTAGGTAACCAAATACAGCTTCCTCATTGAAACACAGACATAGATTTGGCATTTGACTTAGTGTCACAAAATAAGTTTGATTTTTTAAAAAAGCACTATAAAATATGAAAGCACACTAACTGATGAAATGTTTATAAATTGATCTCAAAAAAAGAGTAACATAAAACCATATCAACTCAAGAAGGCCACTTTTATTCATTATTTTCACCATTCATGAAGATTACTATGTAATTATAAAATGCTTATGTTACATAACTTGTGAATAAAATTCACAGAATGCAAAGAATCATAAAATCATTAACCAACAGAAATCAGAGGGAAGGTATACATAACAATTACAAAAGTACTCAAGAGGGACCCATTGGATAGAGTGTTTTCATAAAGCAGATAAACTTAAATATGCACATATAGAACCAAACAAAGAAGCTATGAGAAAGAAGCGTGGGTCTGTCCTTTGAAAAGCAGTCACTGAGGAAGAAACCTCCAGGTCACAGTGAACAGAGGCTTATTACTGATGCATGTGAGAAAACAAAATCAGACACAAGGTAGGGAACATGCAGTGTTTCACAAAATGGAAATTAAGTCCAAAGAGATTAAGGCAGGTGCTTCTAGGCAAACAATATTCTCTCTTGACATCAGTCAGCCTTTTTCCAGTATAATACTGAGATTTTGTCCCTTCATTTTTAAACCAGAGTTTTACATACTGCTTTACAAATTAAGCTAGAGAGCTTGTAAAGTTGTACGTGAATACCAACCCAATGACTGAGCTGCTGTCTAGTAACAAGCAGAAGGGAAGAAAATGCTAGTTCTTGTGTTAGAGATAATGCATCTTCTTTGACAGCTTCTGCAGCATCTTTTGAAGTTATAAGAAAATACTGCACTGGGACTCAGATCGTAGGTGGCAGATGAAAGACTTGCTATCAACGATTATGTACATTTGCAGTCTGAAATATTTTGAGACTCTTTCACACAAAGATGATTGTTAAGGTTTTGAAGCATCAAGAGGAACCATCCAAAATTAAGATAACTGACTGATACAGTAAGTGGAAAGTATTAAGAGAAAGAAATGGTGGTTGTCCAAGTCAGTGTGGAAACAAATGAGTGGCTACAGTATATTCATTTTTATCATCAGTTTGCTGTCCTGGAAACTGAATTTTTAGCAGTAACTAGGTCACAAAAAGAACCAGAATGATTATTTCATTTGAGATAGCATTTATGCAGATGAATAAGCATAAGCTGAATACAGGACTTACACTGGCAGCGACATTTTCTGTTCTGGGTATCAAGACTAAATACAAGCCAAAAGCAAAGCTCTCTTAATATTTGTCTCCAAGAATGACCTCAGATAAATACCTTCATAATATATAATAATTCTACGATCTCACAATGAAGCACTTTAGCACATGCACATGATTGCCTGAAAGCTCCCTTCAACTTTTCATAACATTTAGCTTCTTTTGTTTCTTTCCTTTCCCCATTAAAAAATATCTCTAAATTAACCATGTAAATAATATCAACACACACTCTTCCTTTGGCATCCAAACACCTTTATACAGGATTACACACACACTAGTCAATTTTGAAAAGGAACACTCCTGACACTTCAAAAAAAAGAACGTTTATTGACCCATTCTTCTGTTTCAAATATTAATTTCAAACCCTAGTCTTGTATCCACCAAGTACACACTGGTACAGGCTTCTGTTCTATCCTTAGTGCCTTGTTTCCTGTTGTTCAGTGGTGTCATCTGTGCAAGGGCACCCAAACTGCAGCAGCCACTCTGCTCATAATTGCTGCTGCACTTTGCTTAATCCAGCCACCTCGCTCCCGAGCGGCATCATGAAAGAAATATTAGATGCTGACAAGGAATATGGAGTGCTGCAGCAGAACTGAAGGATGTTAGAAATTACTGATATGGAAAGAATAAATTGTGTTTTCATTAGCAATAGATTTAAAAAGGATTGTATTCAATGTACAAAAAAGACTGTGGAACTAGTGCCAAGAAAATACTATGAAAGCTGAAAGTTTTTAGTTCTCTTTAAGCAGCTGTTAGAATTTGAGTTGCTTGCTTTCTTTAATGCAGTGTTAGAATGCTACTACAAGGTTTTTTATTTATAAATACTTGACATCCCGGATATCCTAGCAATGATCCCACCTCTTTCGTCTCCAGAAGCGGCTACAGACCAGAGGTTGGATCCAAGGTGTCAGAGTTTGTCCTCACTCCGACTCAGCGACCTGCCACTACGCCTGGGCCTGAGCGCACAACCCTACTTCCAACTGCTGCATTTCAGCAGCCAAGGGAGGGCATCCTAGGCCTATGTTACAAAGCCAATGGGATTCAGCTTCAAGATAAGAGAAAGGCAAGAAAAGTTAGATTTTTATGGAAAATCCATCCTGGAAGGAGAAGCAAGAGTTGAGAAGTGGCAGGAGAAACATGAGAAGAAGAATTCTGACTATATTTGAAAACATAAGGAGATACAGGAAACAGGACTCGGACGATCTTTACCAGTACGCTTTTGAAAGATGGAGGATTTTGTTTCAAGTGACATCACTCAGCCTTTACATGCAATACGGTTTCAGAAAGAAAATTCCATGTTTAACACAACAGAAAACATTAAGCAAATGAAGCTGCACGTGGTCAGGGAAGACTGGACACTGTACATTTAAATAGAGACTAAACTAATTATTCTTATTAATTTAATTTCCTGCACCAAGAATAGGATTATGGAAGTATGTAGCCATATTCTAGTAATATTAGACACTGTTGGATCTTTTTTTTTTTTGAGAACTTCAAGTTCTAAATCCTGAACCATTATTACCACTATAGTTGTTCTGACCTCGATTAGAGTTCTTCTGATGTTAGTGTTATATCCTGCCTGTGGTTTCTTTGGTTGTTGCTTTTGTAGTATCTTATGTGGAATCCTTTCTACACTGTTCTTTGCACCATCTAAAGTATTTCTACTCCACAGCTTTTACTCTCTTCTCCTTTAAAATATGATAAAAACATACTTGAAACCTTCAAGTTGTGCAAGAGTCTTCTCATCTACTTTCAAGACAATCTGCTTGGACATTACAATATGCATCCAGCTGTCAAAGGGCCATTTTTCAAGGTCATTTTTCATATGAAAAAGTTTACCTGCTGGAAACAGCTCTCATTTCTGCCTCAGTGACTTGACTTGACCCTTAGCGTATGTATCATGGAAACTGTGCCCTTTGAGTTTCACAGGTCACTACCACCACAAGTTTCCCAATTGGAACTACTGCTTGAACTGAGAAACTTTTTTTTTTTTTTTGCCTAGACATCTGAGGCTTCAAATCATGCTGATGGGTACTTACAAAAAAAAAAAAAAAAAAAGATAAAACTATGAATTCAGCTTGGGTTGAATTCCATACCCAAATAGTCTTCCTCCCTCTCCACACCTCTTCCTTCCCCCCCTTTGCTTTAAAACAGTCAAATTGAGATTCTTTCACCTGATACCTTTGATGTAATAACTGGACAATTCAGTAGTCTGTTTTCATCAATCTGTTACTCTTTTCACAGGTAATTTTTAAATTAACTCCCATTTCCCTTCAGCACGTACTACTAGTGTACCTGAGACCGTGTCACTAGCAATGTTGGGTTTTATTGTAGCAGGCATAAACCAAGAAGTTATCAACGACAGCAGATTCCCTTGATGTTTGAACTAAGGATTCTCTTGATTCATTTACCTATATTTGAATTGTCTTTACACGACTCCTTACAGAAACCACAGAAATAAACCTGATTAAAAGTACTAAGTAATTTCTTTTTTAAAGAAGCCTTAAAAAGCTTTTTCTTAGTAATATCAAAATACTGAAAAAGTTAATTTGACATTTACAGCTATAACTTAAAAAAAAAAAAAAAAAGTGTTACCTGGGAGTGGAGGGATTGCTCAAGTGTCCTTTATGGGATGTTTAATGCTAGTGCCTCTAGGATTGCTCCTTTCCAGCTGCTGCAGCCCAGCCTAGTACCCCTACAGACCCAGGAATCTGTTTTTCCACCCCAGGCCAGTGGATGCAGCTGCTGCTTTCCCATCTGCAAATTCAGCCAGCAGTGATGCTCAGCGTGTGACCAGGCACACACACAGGACAGCAAGCAGTACAGCTCACCACAGACTGCTGCAGCCAGGGCGTTTTACAGGATCCACATGCATCACTACCAGGACTTGCACAAACACAGCAGACAGCCAAACCCCCTTCTTCCCTTCCAGCTGGTCAGGGGTGAAGTACAACCAGTGAAAGCATACACACCCACACCCCACTAGATGCACAAGCACATTCAAACATCAGTAGGAACCCTCCTCCCATTCAACACTTCAGCCTGCACGCTGACCCCCACAGATCTCCACTCACCAGCTAGCTCGCCTTGTTGTTTGCTACCAAACACACACAGGTACCGCACTGTCACAGATCATTCCAGTTACAACAGAGACCCCCTGCTTACCTGACACGCCTAGCCCAACCTCGGGCCTCCTACTTACCTGTTAATCCAAACTGGCATTTGCTACCAAACTATACACAAACCAACCCCCACACACACTAGGATAGGGGAAAACCTGAACACCACCCCAGAGTCAGGAGCTGCCACCAAGGTCTCACATCTCAGAGTCCCACACGGGTGGCTGAACCTGTGACCCCCGTCTGATCCAGCTGAGCAGGACAGGCCCAAGGGGCACCTCCATCCCAGTCTGCTGTCCCCAAATCCACTCGTGTCAGTCCCGCCAGTAGCTGGGAACCAGTCCTTACAGCACTCACAGACAAGTTAGAGAGTGATATTGCAGAGACCAAAAGGACTTAATAAAATTGGACAGAGTGCAGTGACCAGCACAGAGAGACATATGGACTATCAACTCTTCATATATTATGAGCCCTTTTATGCTCCCTTCCAACTAGATGATCTTTAAGGTCCCTTCCAACCCTAACCATTCTATGATTCTATGATTCTATCTACTCTCCTCACCCCCTTTCTCCTAAGAACTGCTTAAATTTTGCACAGACCTGCATCTTCTCCACCCCTCCAAATATCCCAAACCCTCTTATTCTTTCTTGTCTTCTTATCAATTACAAAGTCAAGGCAAGACCTCACCAAAGCTGTGACTGGAGTTTCTTAATGACTGTCATTCTCACTCCTCCTTTCATTTCCCAGGTCCCAGATCAGCAGCACTCTCTTTATCCAGAATTATGCTCCAAAATTTCCAGAAATACTGAGTTCAAGAAGTGGTTTCGTTTTATTTTTAAAGAAGACACTATTAATACAATCTGCTTTCTCAAACCTTCAGTGGGTTATAATAATATAATAACCAAGAAAGTGCAGTGAAAATTATTTTAAAAGAAGAATACAGCGTAATACAGTCAAAGACACAAAATGTTGACACTAGTGAAAATCTACTTCTGACATACCATCTATAACTTAACATTTACATCTCAGGCAAGTGGAAAAAAATGGCAGAACACCATTCATTTTTTTAATGTAATTTTTTTTTTTTTTAATCCCCAATTAAGGAATTTAATTCTCCCATGTAGCAGCTTTTGTGGGTCAAAATCCTTAAGTTCTCAATTAATCCATAAATTAGCCTATTTCTTACACAAAAAATAAAGACTCATTGAAAACTGTCTGCATTACTTTACTTGCCAGTGTTTCTTAACGGTTATTTTTTAAGAGCTAATTTTATAATACTTTACTACCCTAACGTACAGTGAAAAAACACCTTTCCTAAACAGATGATATAATTGTAACGATTGAGACTTGCTTGAAATTCGCAGGTAAGGGTTGGCAAATAAATCTAAGCCTTTGCAAATATTAGTCAATAGGCCAAATGTTATGCTTCAGTTTTATCTCTTTCAGAAAAGCATTTTTCAGAGAACAAGTAGAACCTCATGACATGTCAATTCTACTGCACTGTTACTTTACTGATTTTTCATTGAATTAAATTTTGCAAAGTCGTAAAATCAGCATCACATCTGTGGTATTCCAGCAGAAGGGAATATACCATGATCCTTTCATATTGGCTATGTGTGAATCATGAGAAGTCACAACTAAGAGGAAAACAAGAACTCATCTTCCAGCAGTAAAAAAAAAAAAAAAAGAAAAAAGAAAAAAGGGCAAGTGTTCTTTTCATAATAGAAGAAAACATTCAAGCACACTGGTTGTAACACAAACAAACAAACAAAACAAAAAAAAATCACCCACACACAAACAAAACACAAACAAACCCACACACAAAAAACCTCCTACTAACTGGAATTTTTAATAAACTTGCTTGATTTAAGGAATAGTCACCATGTTTTAGTTATATTCAATTTGTGATTAAGGGGCTTTGAAGAGTATCAATTTTCACATAATTCAAGTAGTTGAAAAGGAAAGGTGCTCAGATGGCAAAATTTTGTCTTATTTTAAAGAGTGGAATGAAGCATTTAGCTGGGCAGGATGGATGCTAACAGCTGTAGGTTGTAGTGGACCAAACTCTTTCATTCAGGTTGTGTTACAAGATCAAGACTCTACACTGCAAGAAAGACTCCCTTCTTAGTACTGATTATTTCTTTAGATAAGAAAATCAGATTCAAACCTTCTATAGATTTGCTTCAGGATTTTGATACTGGAAATTAAAGTTCCAGAGGCACAGCTGGTAGCAAAAATACTGTACTGATTCATTAAATCATGGCTATGTTAGAGGAAAAGCAGAGCATGAGTCCAGTATCTAAACACTCACAGTAAAGAAGCAGAAGCATCAGAGCTTGGATTTCAAACTAAGATTAGTTTTAGATACAGAAGTCACATTCAAACAACACGTTATGATGAACTGAACACAACACATTGCTAGGTGACTATACTGTTAGTCTCATAATTTATAATTTTTCCTTACGTTTCCTTAGCTATTGTACTAAAGAACAGAATAAAATAGTATTACATTCCTTAGGATTGTGGCATTTACCTTCTTCCAATTCCCATAGCACTGACAGGTAAAAAAAAAAAAAAATTAAATTTAGTGAATTCAAAATGAATAATTTCTATTACGGGCAACAATCTAAGTAATTGAATACAGGAAATCACTAGCAATTTATTACTTGGCTTTTACCATCACTGTAATGGGGGGAGGAATGGGGGGAAGGGGAGGCAGGAATAAAGCCAGTCAATGGTTCCATAAAGTAAATAAATCTAGGGAATAGATGAACACAAGGTTCAATTAATTTACTATCTCCTGGGCTTACATGACTGAAATATCATTGAATCTGTTATGATAGTATCTGTTTTCCAAAGTGAACAGAATATAAAGTTGTGTAATGGATATAGGGTATATATGAAAATAATGTACTGCATTGTGTGCCGGATTGAATCCTTTCTACCAGGTTTCTCTTTGGCTCCACTCAACAACTTCATTGTTTTTTACGTAGCTGGTGTGGAAATGGAAAGGTTTTTTGTACTTGCACAGGATTTTGGAGATCGATGAGGAAACAACTAGGCAAAAATGTTAAAAAGTAGCACAAGCTTCAAAAATCTAGATCTGAAACTGTATCCCTTACCTAATAATAGTAAATGCCATGTTTTAGTTTAGTTCCACACAGAACGTTAGTTAAATTTGATCCTGTAGCTCTAGCAACCCTCAAATCTTGAACCTCTTAGAGTCAAGGTATGGTTAGTATTTGCCCACATGTCCTCTTGCTCCATCCACCCTTACTAACCTTCATACTGCGGATTCTCCCTAAACACAGTCCTTAAAAGTGAAATTGTGACCAAATATTTCTTCTCTGCTTTTTGACACTGGACATTTTGCACTTAGATCAACCAAATACTTTTCAGTAGTTTAAGCTGACAATATTCACCCAATAAAACTGCAACTCTAAAGCAAATGATGTCTTTTTCCTCAAAGCTATAAGCAACAGCTAGATATCAGGACTGACCTGTCCTCATATCTGGGTCTGGAAGACAGCAGCACACCAGTGGAGCAGCACATCATAGTTGCTACTCCAGCAATGATTCTGGTTTTCAGTAACACCTGCAGGTGATCAAGAGTCTCTTTCCCAGACTAGCAGCACCACATCTTCATTTCAGTCCTCTTAATTTTTACTTCTGCAAACACAAAGGAAGCTGACCAAGTGATCTGTCAGTTGTTTGACTTGTAAGGAACAGAGCAAACAAGTAAAGCGATGGAAGAAAACAGAAGATGAGTTCAGAAGTATTTATTTTACTGTCTATGGATCCCAACAGGGAAGTTTTGCTCACATCAGCATTTACTAGGCTTTCTTCTAGTAAAGAAAACTACAGTCA
This sequence comes from Eurypyga helias, assembly GCF_000690775.1. NCBI lineage: Eukaryota > Metazoa > Chordata > Aves > Eurypygiformes > Eurypygidae > Eurypyga > Eurypyga helias. The sequence continues at coordinate 27,684 of NW_010263452.1, forward strand.
CAACGGAAACAAAATATATATATTTAACCACATCTCCTCAAGGCCTGACTACTGAACTAGTATGGAATTTACCTGCAGACAAGAACACAAAGTTAGAATGTACTGAGTGAGGTATTGAGTCACTGCAAATCTGTTTATGGAGAACATAAACCAAGCCCTATTTTCCTGAAAAACAGAAAAAGGGACATTTCCTGTTTGTTCAGTTTCCAAAATTACCTTTTCAGTTAATGTTTAAACTCCTGTATTAGGTTTGCATGACAAGGTTTTGGTAGTAGGGGCCTACAGGGCTGGCTTCTGTGAAAAGCTGCTAGAAGCTTCCCCTATGGCCAGAGCCAATGCCAGCCGGCTCCAAGACAGACCAAGGCTGAGCCCATCAATCACAGTGGGATAGCCTCTGGGATAACATATTTAAGGGGAAAAAATCTGCACAACAAAATTGCAACCCTGCAGACCCCCAGGTCAGTGGAGTAGGAGGGGGAGGAGGTGCTCCAGGCAGCAGAGCAGAGATTCCCCGGCAGCCCGTGGTGCAGCCCATGGTGAGGCCGGCTGTGCCCTGCAGCCATGGAGGGTCACGGGGGAGCACAGACCCACCTGCAGCCTGGGGAGGGCCCCACACCAGAGCAGGGGGATACCCAAAGGAGGCTGTGACCCCATGGGAAGCCCACATTGGAGCAGGCTCCTGGCAGGACCCGTGGCCTCATGGGACAGACCCACGCTGGAGCAGTTCATGAAGAACTGCAGCATGTGGGAAGGACACATGTCAGAGAAGTTCGTGGAGGACTGTCTCCCATGGGAGGGACCCCATGCTGGAGCAGGGGAGTCGTACCCCTGAGGAGGAAGGAACAACAGAGACAACCTATGATGGACTGACCACAACCCCCATTCCCTGTGCCCCTGTGCTGGCGGGAGGGGAGGAGGCAGAGAAACGGGGAACCAGGCCGAGCCCAGGAAAAAGGGAGGGGTGGGGAGAAGGTGTTTTAAGATTTGGTTTTATTTCTCCTTACCCTACTCTGACTAGTAATAAGTTCACTTCCCCAAGTTGAGTCTGATTTGCACATGACTCTGATCGGCAAGTGATCCTTCCCTGTCCTTCTCTTAACCCATGAACATTTTGTTAAATTTTTCTTCCCTGTCCAGTTGAGGAGAGGAATGATAGAGCAGGTTTGGTGCACAACTGGCACCTAGGTCAACCCACCACAACTCCAAAGGAACTTCTCCCTTTACATTCTCCTAGTAACTGCATGCCTCCAGCGGTTGCTTCTGCCACATTTCAATGCAGTCAAGAGCACAGCTCTTACATTTGCATTATGTCTTACAGGGAATCTCTCATGTAATGAACAAAAACCTAGCACTGCAACTTATCTGTGCTTTGAGCAATAACTTCTATTCTTTTAACAATTACTAAGAAGCAGTATCCTTAATTGCTCCCTCATTTAAATATTAATGGAGACAATTAGTATTATTCAGTAAGATCTGCAATAGCCCACAGATTTAAAAAGCACTCATAGCAGATCCCAATGCTTAGCAATACAAGAACCACAAGCTAAATCTCATTTCAGCTACTATTTTCTGTAATTGTAATGGTATTGACTTGAAATAAAGGAATACTGGTAACAGAAAATGTATAAACATCTGTTGAATTAAAACATTATTTTACATTTGCCCGAGAATTTGCATGAACAAAGATTTCTTAGATAAATCAACACTGCAGCTCTGAGCTGTGTCCAGCTCTACAATATCAATGAAATAATAGAAGCTAAAATGGTAACAACATCAGCACTCAAGACAGAGCTGGCAACACTCTGTATGCATCTCTCCCTATTCCATGTAGTTTTAATTCAATTCCTTGGAAAAGATTTCATCGCTTCTAAAATTATCTTCAGAACCTTCTTGCTGAGTATTATGCCTCGCATTTTTTCATTTAGTACTCTGAAGGATACCACTCTCCTTAAAGCAAAAAGTATCCTTATAAAGTTCTTCCAATCCATGATTTGGCCCATGTCTTCCATGCTTAAAAGAAAGCCTTAGAAAAAAATAAAGTAGTACCCTGAAAGGGAAAATTACATACCGAGAACCAATATTTTTGTAAAGTTGCAGCAGTTCCCAATTATTTCAAAGCCAAGAAGTTTCTGCAGATAACAATCCTGACATAATGATTCATAAAAGTCTACAATTGAGAACAAGAGCCTCAGGTCTCTTTCCAACTCAGCTAGAAGTTATGAAATGTCTAAGGCCACTGAATTTCTACAGGCCTTAAGCAGAACCAAGAGTAGCGAAGGTGTCAGCTCTGCAACAGGCAGTTCTAACCCCTAAGGTCACCTGTTCTCCTTCCCACCCACAGCCTTGAAAGGCTACGGTAGAGCTGTGACAGTAAGTAACCCCTTCTTTCTTCACTCATGCAACTTCTTCCACAAAACTTTCATGTTCTCATCCAGTCTAACACATACTTAGTGAGATATTTCTGTATTTCACTTGCAGCTTCAAACATATATATGGAATTTTATGGCTATTACAGGGATATATGTTCTATATGTGCTCTTACAGAAATTATCCCAGAGAACTATAGTTTCATCTGTAGTCAATTCAGTAGAACCAGCATGGTTTTCTTTTTCTTTAGGAATATAACTTTTAAAATGGGGGGGGGAGGGGAATCAAGATATAATATTCACATATGAGTAGACTGAAAAATGACTGAAAGATATCTGATTTTTGCTGCATCTTACTGAAAATAATCAATTTCTTCAGCCTAAAAAGAAGAATTAATAGTCTCTTGAAATATGTAATGCTTATCAAGTGCATAATACCCTGGGCTATAAAGAGGGCAAGAGTATCTTATTACACAAGTAGCTATCAGAAAGAATTTAATTTTAGTTAAATGTTACTACATGTCTCATGCTCCTCTCAACGTGAGCAGAAGTACTATAAATGGATTGTTTTACTATAAATAGGCATGAAAGGAAACAATGCAAAAAAGGACCCTTATGGGTAAAGAAAGTAACACTTCCAGCCGTATCTTAGTTGTGACACATTCACAAAACACGTTAAAAAGAATTTGCTTCGCACAGGCACTCATCCCGTGTAAGAGAATGACCTTCGTTCTCCAAGTATAACAGACAGAATTCAAACGTTACAGGACAAGCTGCTATGGAAAGGTACAGCCATAGCTTTCCATGCAGTCCGATACTCTGAAGCCCCAGAAAACATTCTGCTGCACAGCTGATCTGGTAATTGAGGAGACAGTAGATACTAAACAAAGTGCACAGACATTCAAAATTCAAAGCAGTCTGTATCCAAGACATTAATGCTGTATTCATTGGAAAAGGAAAAGCCCTTACGACCTGGTCCTTGAGTTTAATTGCTTAAAGGGAAGCAGAGTCCTGAGTTCATTAAAAACACAACCACGAAGAAGAAAAAAGAGCCACTTACACTGCAAAAACATAAATGAACCTACACTGATTAACTATGTGACTACTGAAACCTGTATTTTTTATTGTTGCTTTGTAATCTTGTTTTGTTTGAGGTATTTTTATTTTTAAAAATATTAATTACAGGCCATCATTAAAATTAAGTAAAAAATACATACTAAAATGTCCCTGGAAAATTAGTAGCTGCATTACAACATCTGGAGAGGCAGGAAGGGAATCAGGCACCTGTCTGCTGAAGTCCATCCCATATGTATGAAACCTAAATAGACCTAAACCTCTTTCCTTAAATGTAAAGGAAGGAACTGTGGGGAATTTTTCTGCAAAAGCTAAACTGTAAATGTTTCAGAAACTAATACAAATGTGTATCCCCAAAGTTTAACTGCAAGTCAATTTAATTTCTTTAGATTAATTTCAACCTGATATTTATTTTTAACATCATGAATGTCAACACCAGATTTTCAACTAAACTGCAATTATGCATGAGCAGCAAGTGCCAGGAAAGTACCTGTGCTACAACAAACCATTCCAACAATATCTCAACAATTAATATAGATGAACCAACAGAGCAGAACAAAAGATTAGAAGGCTTTCATATTGGGACTTCTATAGAAATTGTAATATTCTTCTACCTTACCGGTCTGCAGCTACTCTTGGTCTAAGAACAAGGTGACTTACCAACCGATTCTCCCTGATAAAAACCACAAGGTATAACAGGCATCAGGATAAGAATGCAGGATCACTAGAATATTCTGTTTAATATTTCTTCATAGGTTATCCAGTGTCCTTCTATTCATCTTACAGTAACTGAACGCATTTATAAGTACACTAAAAGTTTACATCAGTGAAAGGAAAAAGACAAACCAGAAGAGTAATTAACTCCCATTTACAGAAACATTTTTATTCACAATTGCAGTAAGTCTCATTGAGCTCAACCAACTTTATGAGATTTCTTTATAAGGACCTTTAATGCCTTGGGATCTTGTTACACATCCAGAAAGCACTACTCAGTTCAGAAGCAGCTCTAACACTGCACTATTAAAACATAGGTTTTTCATTATTCCTG
>NW_010263452.1:32185-41170 GCF_000690775.1 Eurypyga helias
CAATGGAGTTCTGACTCTCATTTATATTTAAATTAGGGGGTGGGGGGAGGGTGGGGGTGGATTTTAAGATATTTTAAATGTTGCTTTTCTTTTGAGAGAGGGAGTAAAGAATGGAAAGGGGGTCCCTGATAGATGGGAAAACACCCTCCAAACACAAAGAAGAAATTAAATAACTACAAAAGATCTAGTCATCTGTTATTATTAGGAAAATCCTCTCTCAGGACTAAAGATCAGATTACAATTCCCATTTAAAAGATTCACTGCTCCCCGACATTATGCTTCCAGATTAATCTGTGATAAATTACGTCAGCAAAGTTCCTAACAATAATGTCCCTGTGAGGTATCTCTGCTCTGTTTATCACTTGGGAATCTTAGAAATCAACACAGTAGTGCAGCAAAATGAATGGGTGAGGTTGGTGAAACCTAATACTAAAAGCTGAGCATGTAAGCAACTGCTGTTTTCCTACTTTCAAAACAGGCATGGAACCAAGCAGTAGTATACAACTGTCTCCTTGATGAAACACGAGGTCCTCAGTCACACTTGAGATGCACAACTGCTGCATAGTTTTCATTAAAGTTCTTAACATTATTCCAGAGGAGTAAAAGTGATTAAGCAAGTGATGATTGCAAACTCTTCCAGAAAGAATTGCTGAGAGATGTTGCTTGCTTTGGGGTTTTGGGTTTGGTGTTTTTTTTAATAAAAAGAAGCACAAAGTGAAGAGGATTTGAAGTGAGGAGTAAACAGAAGTTTACCTTGTCCCAGCACAGAGCCCTTAACACAATAAGAGGTTAGAGCAAGTCACAAGGGTAAATCCAAGATAAATCTTCTCCTAATTATTTTATACATTACAGGAAATTCTAAGATACTGCTACTAGATAATAATTCCAGTGACTCTTTCCTCTACAACAAACCTCAGGACCCCTTTGCAGCAAGGAACCAGAGCTCAACATTGCCTTCGAGAAGTGTATCCTAACCCTGTAAAAAAAATTTTTCTTTCCACACACTCTACATTTGCAGTGATACACCGAGTTATTTTCTGAAGAGTGGAACATGAGGGATAAGAACAGCAAAGACCTTCCTGTCTCAGGCCACAGCACAATAGAAAGACATGCTCTGGAAGAAGAGATTTACATTTCACCCTCTTCAGTCAGGGCAGACCAATTAACCCACAGAAACTGCTCAGTTTCTTAGCTGTTATTAAAAAAAAAAAAAAAAAGCCAGTATCAACTCCTTCTCCTGTTCTCTTAAACGGAAAAAATAATGCTTGATGCATTTTGTACAAAGCATGAATCTGTCAGCACAGGGTAGGTATGAAGATACGCTCAGAGCAGGGCTGTATTCTAGTTTCCAGGTCATGCTTGCATAATAATTGACAGAAAAAGGTCTTCAATTTATAATTCTGAGTAGCTCAACCTGCTCCAAATCACACTTTGACAGACAATACAGATTTCAAGCTGTCTGGCTAAGCCTGGTTCTTCTGAGAAGCAAAAAATTGCCATGAAGGGACTCATATTTAACATGACACTATTGCAATGGGGGGAGTGGGGGCTCATATGCCCCTTTGCACTTCCTTATGTAAAGTGTATTTTTAGATACTCTACAGGTTCTGTGATATTAAGTAGCCCAAAATAGCAATTGATGCACATGAAAGGAATTTGATGCAAACAAAGCCTTTTACAGAAACCCTATATGGTCCAATTATAAAACCAAACCAAACAAACCAAACAAACAAACATAAACACCCACAAAACACACACCACAAAAAAAAAAAAAAAACCCACAACACAAACCCAAAACCAAAAACAAACCCAACACCACAAAACCCCCTCCAAAATATAGCAGGACAAATTTAGTGTAGAAATTGAAAAATGCACTTATCACCTGTGATAAGGGGGCCTTGGACAGATGCCAACTCAGCAATTTTCACACCACTCCCCCACCAACCCCCAACAGGACAAAGAAGAAAGTTCAATTAAAATGCTTATGGTTCAAGATAAAGACAGGGAAATCACTCACCAGTTACCTTCACAGACAAAATAAATTAAGTTGTCTTCAAGTTGAGTCTATTGTCAATTAAAACAGAGTTGAGAGTGAGTCCTGTGGCCTTCTAGGCTCAGACACCATGGAGGAAGACTTCTAGCAGCCTTTCAGGGCTGTCTAATATTCAAGGTCCTTAGAGTCACTATCCCACCAGGATATGCCAGAAGGTTTGCAGAACACTGCTCTGACTAAGTGGGGAGCACAACTTTCCATGCCTGGCCAACCAATTTTCAAATCAGAAAAAAAACCCCAAACCAACACCTTAATAACTCTTAACTCCATACACAAATATGTTATTGAGGGTAAGTGTAGTTATTAAAAACACATAAACAAGCACCTCTGCATATGCAGCAGGGCTACTAAATTCAGCCACTCATTGTACATGCCACAAAGAAAAAGCATGACCCGTGTTCAGACATGATTATCCAAAGCCTGTTTAGGAAAGATTATTTTCGCACTCAAGGAGTTTCTCCTTTGCAGGCAGTCTTTTTTCCTGGGTGCATATGTCCATTCCTAAATGATGGCTTCAAATACTCTCTCAAATCCTGCAGGTTGAGACATGGCCACAAGGGAAGAGACAGAAAACAAGGGTTAAGAAATTTGACTAAAGCAATACTACCCCTCATTAGACAGACAATGTAGAATTGTGAAACAGGTAACAGCAAATAAATACAAAGCAAAAAAGAATATGCAGGGATATACCTATAAAAGATAACAGGTAACTTAAGAAAAAAACAATTGTAAAAAAGAATGAAACATGAAGTTTTAAGTACACTGCAACTTAAGCAGATACACAGAGAAAGAAAGGCTTTGCTTGCATACTTGGACCAAATACAAGAGAATTACACCTATTTAACACAAGAAGTTATTTGACCTACGATGTTTAATTAGCCCAGCAGAAATAGTTTGCCTCCTGCAGCTGCCACATGTTTTTATTCAATCCCACCTTTAAAGTCAGGCTAAATATAACTGCTATTTAACATCCAAAGTTGCTTGGCAAGAAGCAGCATATAGCCAAGCATAAAGAAACAATTGAAAGTGACAGGCAGAAGAGAAAAGTCACCAAAATTCCCTATCATAGGATTATATGTGTCATTTGATGTTGTCTAAAAGGAACTGCTCTTACTAAGAAGGGAAGGAATAAAGAAACAGAGGATATGCACTATTCGCATGTATGACATGCCGTGGAGACAAAACTCTACTTGTGAATCAAGGACAGGTCACGGCCATGACTTTCCAACAGTGCAGAAGATGTTGTCAAATTTTATGTGTGCTAGTACGCTCTCTCTGCAGCAGATTCAAACCATCTTTCCCCTTGAGGCCCTTTGTGATTTCCTTTAGATTTTACAAGGTCAAACAAGCTGCCAGCTTCCCTTCTGGGCACAAAGTTGACACTACCTTCATACTCAGTCTCTCATAATGCACTGCATGTCACTCTCCAGGATATAAGCAAGTTGTTCAAAACCAGGAATTATTCTAATCACAAACCAAATGCTTTACTGCTATTATTAGGAAAATGCTAGCTTACATATTGCTAACAACAAAAACCAGTATGCTGTAATAACAGTATTAAGGAAAGTGTTGAATGCCTTTATAACACCGAAGGGTCATATAGTGGTATCCCATCAATTAATAGTAATGATACCCTATTGATCCCTAAATGAATTTTTTTTTTTTTTAAATGTCAGTAACGATTAAGAAACCATGTGCTCAGATAATCTTACTTAGTCCACGGAGAATACATACTGGTTTTTATCGGAAAACACTCCTATAACACAACAGCATATCATTTGAAGACAGAGGTTAGCACAAACAAGAAAACAGTTAAGACATTTTAGGCCAAGCTTCCAAAACTATTTTTAAAACTATATTTGCTGGGTTATTAAACATATAAAGTGACATGAAATGTCTAAGAAGCAAACAGGGCACTTGGACAGTTTAAATTACTTTTCATTTCCAATTCACAAACCTTGTTTTGTGAGCATTTTCAGACATTGAGTAGCAAACTGTATGTCAGGAAACTCTTTTTCAAATGACAGAGGATAAAAGCTCATCTCATTAAAGAGCATTTGGAAGGACCAGTCCTTGGAATTCACTGAGCACACACAAGGTTACAATCCACTTGAGAGATCCAGGAAATGTCATAAGTTAGGAGAGAGCAACTCAAGCAGTTTATGAATGACAAAAAAGCCAAGGGAGATGATTATAACCTTGCACTCATTCAGCAATCAAGCATCATCATTATCAAATACAGAGAAGCTTAAAATACTTAGGCATTTTAAGGTTGCTCTGGTCTGTCAACTCATTCAGCAAAATGTCATATGAAAAAGGCAAGGGAAGGGGTTGGCCTGGGGACTGTGGGGTTTTGTATTGCCCCACTCACATCACAGTTAAGAGCATTAAAAAAAGACCATTTTTATGAAGACTGGGTGTTACATGAAAGACAATTTCACTTTTGATCACTTCAAAAACAGTGAAATGTACCCAAAAGTTTTTAGGAATTCTTTTAAATAGTTATCAATGGACGTAACATAACCAGCTGAATAGGTGGAATTGATTTTTATGTATTGAGTAGTGTATTTGTGTATACCATGTGCGTACACACCCGAAAAGAATTACCAATGCATGAAGAGCAGATTCTTCAGAGTATTAAAACAGAAAAACCCTCATGTCAGAGCCTTTCCAAATAGCTTTCTTCTTTAGAGATATAGACAGGAAAAAGCCATCAAAAGAAAAAATTAAAACCCAATCTTAGAGAACAATGAACTAATAATTTAAACTGGTATTATTTTAGGTGTGTTGTAAGATCATTTTAGTCAGAGATGATAATTCAGGTTTGGAAATCAACTGTACACTTCCTTTCCCATGAACAGATATGCTTGAGATTTTCACAACCTTGCAGCAGCATGTTATAATTACAGTATTAAATGTTCTCTGTTGTGTCTCTCAGGGGTGCCCCAGTCCTCTGACAACGGTCTCCCTGATCTATAGGTGAAGCTTCACCCCAACCATGATAGTTTTCAACTTGGCAAAAGCTAGCTATGCCAGTTCTCACTTCAGAACAAGTGTTTTTTGTCTAATACATTCTCATCAAAATCCAATTAAAATAAATAGGGCAGTAGCAAAAAAAACCTCAACTGCATGAAGGCATGATAGCTTCTAGGGGTGTGCTTATATAGGAGAGAGGACATCCTTCAGCTTTTCAAGGATTTCTTAGACTAGTTACAGCTTCTTAAAAAAAGCTCATCTCCCTACTTTTTTCTTAAAAATGACAGAAGAATGATCCAACTACCTACTTACAAAGTAAACAAAAATAATAAAAGAGGAATCTTACAGTTAGCCTTTTAGAAGAATGTCTTCAAGTTGGACTGATTGCAAGCTTTCCCTAACTTTAAAAAATACTGAGGTCATAAATTGCTTCTTGTGGTCACACAGTAAGTATGTGCAAACCTTCAAGCTACAAAAAAAAAAAATTAAATACTTTAGTGAGTTTTGGGGCCTGAATTTCAAACTCATGGGGCAGCTAAACTGGGAAGCTTTAGGAAAAATACTTGAAGGCAGGCATTTATGCCTTCATATAAAAACTGAGTACTACTCACACTCTGAAAAATACTGATGTATGGTCTCTTAGCAATAAAAAGAGAAGACATCCAAATACAGATTCTGTATGAAACACAGGTAAAGTGAAACTTACAGAAATTTATGTAATTTATTTTGGTTTTAGATACATATTCCTGGGGTAAAACACGCTCCTGTTAAACTGTATAAACTAAGTATAGCTTCATATTTTCTCTGAAATCAGATATAGAACGATGGCTTCAGCATAGGCATAAAGCTGAAATGATGGAAGACTGGTTTTCTAAAAGGAATAACTGATTACTTTTCTTAAGAAGTTTTCTATGCTCAGACTGAAAGACCAGTTCTGCTGCATTTACATAGAGCTGTGGGTTAAAAATGATTCAGTAAAAGCCAGCAATATGGAATGGAAAGAGCTTTCCAGGCAGGACATGCCTCTAACCTGGTCAGCCTAGCTGGAAGTACCCCAGGTTTTCATCTTCCCCTTCAGCCCCCAACATGCACCAACGCAGTGTCAGAGCTGTGAAAGGGCCTGCTCAAAGCAGGGTAAGTGGCAGCACCTGATCCACGGCACCCTCTAACCAAGACCTGAAAAACCTCAGGAATGGAAGAATCCTGTTCCAGTGCTGCATTCTCCTTCCAGTAAAGGAGTTTATTCTAACATCTAATCCAAAACCTGAACGCATTGATGGCTTTTACTCTGTAAAACTACAGACAATAGCAGCTTGGTTTCTCTGTATCGAGATGAATGCTTGCCAGGGAAAACTCCATGATCAGCTGGGTAAAAAGACTGCACAGTTATCATTGCCTGCGCCTTCCGTTCTAGCAGGACTGGTCCTCTCCTGCAGTCATAAGCTGATTAGATCAGCAAGAAATTGCCTGCGCCTTCCGTTCTAGCAGGACTGCTAGACTCTCCTGCACTCATAAGCTGATTAGATCAGCAAGAATGTGGTGCAACGGCAGCAGACACAGTGAGGTGGTTGCCACTGAAGAGCCAGGAACTGCAGAGTATGAATTTCAGGAGGCTTTCACTTCTTACTGGCTCAAATCTGGTGGCATGCACTGAACATCCACTAGAAGAACAGTATCAAGTTACTCTTGAAGCAAATCTTCCATTTCTGAGTTCTCAGAGGAATTTAGTTCACACAGTCTGAGAGCACTCCACAACTTGGGTCAAATTTCAGTAAGTGGGGACTATCAGGAGGTTAACTTCAAAAGCACACTCCTGATCTGAACCAAAACACATCATCGGCACACTCTGACTTTCAAATTCAGACATTCACAGTAGCTTGTAGATTGAAGATACTCTCTGCCTTCTCCTCTGGGACCCTAGAAATGACTGCTTTCTACCACATCCACAGCTGCAGTGCCACAAAGGGCTTCAATTAATACCAACTGCAAAAAAACCCAATCCTGACCTCTGTGTCCCGTCCCCGCACTCGATTACATAAGAAAGTTGGTATGTTTTAACCCATCACCTGTGGTACGCTTAGTACATACTAAATACTGGTGCTGTGACGACAGATTGTACATGGACTGTGACATCTTGGAGGATTTCTATTGCCCAGTTGGAAACTGCGGCAGAATTAACCATTCAGTACCAGGCCTGTTATACAGAAGACTAAACCCAAGAGAAATTTAATGTTAAATTCTTATCTGGAGCTGTAATAACTAACGCCTAGCTGGGATGAGACTCATTCCTCTAAGAGGACCCATCCAGGAGGCATTCTCAGACATGGGTGACACTGGAAAACACTAAGTTCACTGAAGAGAACAGCAACTTTGCTCCCACAAACATTTTCAGAAATAAATTGCATTTTCAATAGTTTCAGGAAAGAGACTCATCCACGGCCTTTATTTTCAGAGTACAATTAACTAGCACTCCACAAGGAACACGACCAGCAGCACTGCAGAAAGGCAAACGCTCCTCTTGCAGTGAGGCGCGGCTCAAACCCTAGACCGCGAGTTTTCAGATGACATGTCAGCCTTGCCATTCCAAGTGCTGCAGAAGCACCATGAGAGGCTGACTTTGAGAACAGCCTCCTCACAGAATAGGTACCGAGATGAATTCCCTGTGACGTCAGGGAAATGCACATAGGGAGTAGAAACACTACAGCTCCTTTTAAACTGTTCGCAACAAGCAAGACAGAGCTATTAGACTGTTTATACACATACATGCTCTGACAACATACTTCTGTGCACACACATAAACATGGATCCAATAATGGGAAAGGGTTGACCTCCCTAAAAAGCTACTTGTACAGATATATATAAAGTAAATATTTAATACAATCATATTTGTGTTTTCATATCTTCCTCTTGGTTTGATCTAGCTTAGAATAAGCTTTCCTGGCTTTTAATAGAAAGTGACACAAGCATCATTTGTCAAGGGCTTATTCTTAATCATGTATCTATCTTCACAGTGCCACTACCACCTTAAAAGTAAGTGTTCTCAAAAATAAAGCTTTATGACATGACTTAGCAGTTCTTCTGTGAAAGATCACCTTGCTAATTGCTAGTTAAAACAGAAACAGATCCTCTCAATCATTTTCATCACTTAGCAGAACCTTCTCCCTAGCCGTACAAATAATACAAATGCAGGAAAAGCGAAAAGTAATGACCTCATTTAAACCAAAGCCACTGAAAATCCAAAATCCATGTAATTCAATGACTCACTGGACCTCTGTGGATATATTTTGACCACAAATCAGTACAACAGATCACAATTAAAAACAAAATCCTTTTGTTTGCCTTGAAACATATGAACTGTTTTCATGGCAAACACTAATCGGATCTGTGAATGTTTGGAAGAAAATAAAACAGAAAATAAATCAATTCTTTTTTCATAAAACATTTTTCCTAAACAAGTATTAATCTATTGCTTTCTGTGAATTTGTCAGCTGTGTTTACAATCAGAGATCGCACATGGGTCTCCAGTATGTTTAGAAAATTAGAAACAAATATTATCACCGTGCTCTAGTATTTAAGCACAAAGACTGAAAATACTAAGTACAGGTAATAGCAAATTCTCAAATTTCCTCCTTATATCCTGGTTTTAAAGGTTATCTGGGTCCAAAACCTTCCCTAAAATAGGAAGTTTGAGTAAGAGGAGGACATCTCAGGACTGAAGCCTTAGGTCGACATATTTGCACAGATGCTACTTAAATCATCCTCTATTTCTTTGAGGATCGAAGCCGAAGATTCCAGATGGGTCCTGAGGAGAACCTGAAACAAACACCTGGAAACTTGCAGAAACCCTAGGTTTACTACATAGTTTTCCCCCATTGCTGTGTAAAGGCTAAGTTACACTGTCTATGTTCTTCCTGCAAATAAGTAATTTTTCTGCTTAAAATCACAGAATGGTTTGG
>NW_010263453.1:0-41901 GCF_000690775.1 Eurypyga helias
GGAGTTAAACCACGACAATCTGGAATCAGGCAGGCTTTTCCTAGCGGGGATATTGTCAAGTGTTTTCATCTCCTTGTCTAGAGGCTTCTTCTTTCTTTCCTGCTTAGAGGTCACAAGGCAATACATACCAAAAATAGGGAAGTCCCATGGGAAAAATTCTCTAACACAGAGGTACATCTTTGTGTCGCATACACATACATGTTCAGACATGCACCCACACAAAGATTATCTGCTAAGAAGCATGTGCTAAATTATTTGCTTCTGCATCTCTCCCAAGTGAACTCTGCCATCGGTGACCTCAGTTCTCTCTCATTAGTATATCCACTTTTGGAAAAAAAATTGATTCATTCCTAACTCTTTTTTTCCTCTCATGCTGTCAGATTTCTCGGTTTGGAAAAGAGGATTACGTAGAAAGGGATTATCATCTGAAGGATAAGGGGGTTTCCCCCTACATGCACTAGGGTAAAGGGTTTTTAACTATAATAGATATAGCTGATAGAATGGGATATTCCCAGGATACACAACTTTGCCCCTTCATTTGCTCTTTGTTTTTTGACTCTCTTCCCCATAGCACATTTCTGATCTGACCTGGTAAATGTGTACACTTTCCATTTGGTTTTCTTTTCCATCACCCTCTCACACATAAACATTTGCTATGCTTTTCTATATAAACTGTCGATTAAGATCGAGAGGGAGTTCTTTTACAGCCTGTCAATACAGTAGAAAGTCTGTGACTTTGGAGATTTCCTTTTAGAAGCTGTGAAAGTAAAGATTCCGGGATTCGCTTTTAGTATATCCATAACCTACCACATGTCACTTTTGCAATGCAACAGGCACTTATTTGCCTTTGTGGCTGCTCATCCCTATTAAATTAGTTCACACCAGTAGAGCTCCAAAGAGGAAGTATGAGGTTTTTCTCCTTCGTTTCCTCCTGCTACTTAAGCGGAAAGGGTTCTCAGCTTCTGATTAGGTTGCTTCATTGGTTTTCTTACCGGTGTGTTTCTCTGCACTGCATGCCTTAATGAGGAACAGGTGGTCAGCAGTTTGGTGGGCAGTATGCTGAGAGCATGCTCAGGAAATGATGAGCAAAAGAAAAATACATCCTTCCCAGCCTGCACCAAATAGAAAGCAGGAACTTTTGTGTAAGTGTACTCTTAAGATTCTAAGATCAAGCTTTCAAAATGCCAGTCTCTGGAAGTGTTTATGGGTTTTTTTCCCACATTTAGGTGGTGGTTTTTTCCTGTGAGATCCAAGTCACTTCCTTCCTATCCAGTATCAGCTGTATTACCATGCCTTAGTGGAGCACTGGTGCTATGCTAGGGTATCAACATGAGATGCACATAGTCTGATAAAAATACTTCTAATCTTTCATGTCAGGAATGTTTTTTAAAGTGGATTTTGTAAAAGAATTGTATGTATTATTGTTTCCTCTACCCTTTCCATATTTCCATTCAGATGGATGTTTAAGAAGAATGGAGGTTTTCTCAGCCACACACTTGTACTGCCAGTAGCTTGATCCAGAAGCACCTCAGTTTTTCTTGCAAAAATGCAAAATGTCTTTATTAGGTAGTAGACCTATAGCATCAAGATTGTAATGATATAGCCAGGGAACAGAAATAAAAAGAATACTAGAAAGAAAACTCTTTCTGGCCTTATGTATTAAGACCAGAAGAACAAAAGAAAACAGCTAAACCAAAACTGTACAAACAAAACTGCCTAATGCAACATCAGTGGTGAGATAGAGCAATATTAAAACTGTAAATGCTTTTTGGGTGAAGTACGTGGATAAGATTAACATGACTTCAGAGAGGACTTTTTTGGTCATCTAGAAAAAAAATGACATATCTGCAACTGCTTAAATCTACTTGCAGTGAAAAAAGCACTTGGACGTGTGTTTATATATGTATATGTGCTATTGACATAGCAATGAAGCAGCTTACTGACTCGGGGCCAAGAAACACTAATGGGAAAACTTTCCAGCATTTGTTGTTGCCTTGCAGATTTACAGATCTAAGACAGCATTTTTTTGCTCGTTGTTGCCTCAAGTTGTAATCGTTTTCCCTACTGCCTCCTCAGTCTGTTCCCAGGAGGAAGAAGAAAATGGCCTATTTTCTGTCACATGAAGGCCCGGCAGGTTTTAGTCTTGACAAGCAACCAGATTATATACTAGTGACATACAGGCTCTCACCTAAAGAAACGCTGAGAGTGAGAATCTTACTTCTGAGGAAGAATTCAACCTTGTTTTACACTTTATTCCTCACGAGAAGAAAAATACTTGGGTTTCCAGCCAGTTTTGCAGTTAATATATAAGAGTGTGTACAGACGAGAGACGAGATGTACATGAGAAATCCTCTAAACCACTCAACACCCCCTTCTCAGTTCCTTTGGTGCTACACTGCAGTGAGAAAGCTGGTGCACCAGTTAGTCGATTAACCTGGTATTCAGAGGAATTCAGTCTCAAGTCCTTGCTCCAGTGAGGACTTCCCATACAACGGCACTACAGGCAGTGCCACAAGGAAAACATTGCTTCACCATCTCACAGGAGACCTGTGGAAATAGACACATTTAAGATTACGGAGTGCTTGGATAATGTAGCAATGGGATGCTCATAAACGCTGTAGAGAAATCCCAGGCTTCACGGCTCAGCAGCTGTGTATCACATAGCGGACTTGTTTATCTCTAGGAGGTGATCCTGGAAGCTGCAGGCCATGCCGGTTCCCACTGTAGGCATTCTCAGACCCTTCAGTGTCAGGTCCAGAGCTTCTACAGGATTTTGAAATCCTGTGAGATGTAAATTAAGATGTCTAGGGCAATAAAATATAACCACTGATTAACAAAGCAGGTCTTTATAGCCATTAATTCTATATTTATAAAAAGCCAGAGACATGACTGAGTGACAGTGATCAACCATGCAACTAATTGAAAGCAAATAAAGGTATGATGACCCAGTAATTGTAACTGAAACAAAAACATTCTTCACCAGCATTTTTAGATTCTTACACACACATTAACTTTTTCCTTTAGGTAGGAGGCCTTCCCCACGACTTTTCATTGTTTAAATAGTACCAAATTAAACCATCATGTACACTGTTTGTTCCTATGCATAACTATTGAAATAATACAGAATACCATAAGACAACAGAAGAATACAGTTTTTCTGTGGAACCTTGGACTTTGAATTGAGGTTGTGATTTCAATAAATTTGTAAATACCCCAACCAGTGGCTGTGATGCCATGGAAGCCATGTTTGCAGGGCCTTATGTTTAGGTTACGCTTAATATTCTAGAAGGTTTATACTCTGATGCTCAGAACAAACACGGTGGATGGCCTTTATAACTCAAGGTCCTCAGCTTGGATCATGGTGAATTTTTAACCTCATGAAAGAACAGAAGTATTCTGAGAATATTTTGGTGTGATGGTGGTGAGTTTTATCTTTTTCCCATGATTTCCTTTCTAGTCGCTACCAAGTGCTGTTGTACTACCTTCTGAATGCATGGTCTGATTCTTGTGTGTGCTGAAATTTCCTGCTGGGTCTCTGCTGAGAGACTTTTGTCCTAGTCTGAATATTGTATGACACACGTAGCACAGGCTGGGATAAAAATAAAGGGAGGTGATGCAGAGGTGAAGGTGAAGCATGATGCTGAAATACAACAGCAACAAAGATCTAACTATTGACCTGAAGGATATCAACTGGAATAGACAGCACAGGGGTGCTTATAGGTGTTTGTTGGAAGAAAATGTGACTACAGAGAGCTAAGCAGATCTGTCTCATTCCAGTTCAAACACAGAGCTGTTCTCATCCAGCTTTCAGACTTCTGAAAAGTTTCTGATGGGTTTTATTAAAGTGCAGCTTTTTATCATGAGGTTCCCATGTCTTCCGTTATTTATTATGGTTCCAGTGAATATATTGAAGTTACACAGTTTGTGCTCTCCAGCAAGCTATTTCACAAACATAACTTCATATTACAAATCACTAGTACTAAAGGTATATGTACTGCATTAGATATTTTTATTTAGCAAAGTTTTGCTGGCTACAGACTTTAAATGCCCTATATAGAGTTACTCATTAGATTATCACCATTATAACATCTGATCAAGCTATGTACTTCTGGAGGGCTTGATCCACTCTATCTGACAAATGCAATTAAGTTAATACACAAGATGACATAAAATAGTTTTTAATTTTTTTACGTTATTGGCCAGAAACAGGTATAGGTGGGAGACTAATCTTTCTTTGTGACTAATCAACACCAAGATTGTTGAATAGTAAGATGTGACTTTGCAAGCTGACTTTTCAGTGCAGGACATTTCTATGTGCATTCTTACGAGTATATTGAACAGCAACAGTGTACTTCCATAGATCAGAGTTTTAAAATACAAACTTGAAATATGTGTGCTTTCTATCTAAATAGCAGTATAAGAGACTTCTGGCTCTTAGGTTTCACTGTTGGGTTTTTTGTTGTGGTGTGGGTTGTTTGGTTGTTTGGTTTTTTTTTCAGACTTAGGCCTTTTCGGTAAGGTATAATAGTAAAGAAATAGATTTTCAAGTAACACTGTTACTTCTCTATATGAAGAAAATAAGGGGGATCATTTCACCCATCATTGAAATGCAACCATTTCAAGGATGTGGAAATTTATTGGTGCTAGCAAACTAAACAAAAGTTTAGTGAGGAGTAGAGTAATATCTGCTGCTAAAACTGCAGAGAGGTAGTAAGCAGGATAGAATGCAGTTAATGAAAACATTTTGTATATGTCGTAGAGATGTTTATTTTAAATAATGGGAATTTTCTTTAGCTGTATGAACTCAAATGCTGTTTCTATAAAGAGAGATGTTTGACCTGCTTCAAGCTATAAAAGAAGATTTGTGATTCTCCTAAGTCCACATGCCCTAGATTAATGTTAGTGTCAAACTGATTCTACGTTAAGCTTATTTAATGTACCTCTGGGCTATAAGATGTTACTTTGCCAGCAGCAAAGGTCACATGTTTCCAGGTATTGACAGTGCAAGTAATGACAAGTTGTTTCTGTGTTTGAGTGGGTTAGGGTCTTTTTAGCATTCATTCAATGAATCTGGCAAACTGTAACCTCTGCCCAAGAGGGTTCTGCATACAGCAGAGGGAATTATTAAACCTCCAGCTCTGAAATCTATAGCCTCATTTAGTTCAGAACTCCCAAAGGAATTTTTGTGCCTTTAGCTAAGTAGCAAACAATTTTGAAGCTGCCTTTACCTAGGTAACAGATTTCTTCTTGATCATACAAAGAAACTGAAAGAATCATTTGTATATTTATTGCTTATTTAGGCACATTTTTTGTTTTAAGATATTTACCTATGGTAGGTCAAACTAACCTTACAACTGCAGTTATAAAAAACAAAGGTCTCTGTGAAACTTTGCAAGTACTAGTCTCAGGAAGAAAGCCTGATCAAATAGCTGAAACTCAGGAGCAAAGCAAAAGTTTCTGGATCCTTCCAAGGTTTTTGAGTGACATAAGCAAGACGTGTGACAATACCGAGATTTACACAATGTTGTGAGTCATCTTGAACAGGTAATCAGAAAATGCATTAAGTGGCTCAGATAGGGGCTTGATGTTTCCCAAATATTCACAGGCTACACATGACTTCTCCTGTACATTCTAGTGGCAAAAAATGCTTGGAAAAAAAAGTTCTGTTCTCTAAAGCAAAAGGCAATTTTATTAATCCTATTATGATTTTGGAATAGAATTTGCTAAGTATTACCAGACACTTCCTATCTGTGTGTTAGATTTTTTTTCTCTTAGACTGGGACCTGAGCAAGGGGAAATGGAAAGAGATTATAGAGGATGGCAAGGGGATGCATACTCTAGATATGTCTCTCACAGAAAAGCAGAAACGTATGTCAGGGTTACAGTCAGACTCTTCTGAGAAGCACACACTTGGAGCCTGAACTCATGTCCTTGGCCTCAGTGCTTGTTCATGTTTATACATTATCCCAAAATTGTCATTTGATAAAGAGCAGAAAGGTCTCAAGAATGCCAGGGCTCCATCCCCACATATAGTGCTCTAATCTGCAGAACTGAGCCACCCTCCTCCCTCCCCAGCTTATGGATCTTGCCTAGAGCACCTTTACCAGGCTGCTGGTAGGCTGAACCTTTTGTCATCATTGCCTGGTGACTGAGGAACTCTCTTGGGACTGGAGCTGGAGATCCACACATCATGAAGAGGAGGAAGGCTTGAATCTCAGACTTCCAGTCTCCTGGTAGGTCCCCAACATCCCATGAATTTTCCATGGCCAGTGTGTGCCCCACAAATTGGGCTCCTCTGAAGACTTATGCCTGTTTTGCATCTCCCAAACAGCTTTAGCTAAAAGGCAGGATCTTAGGCAATTAGTGGAACAAAGACAGGGTGACAACTGAGCAGACCCAGAAGGCTAGCATTAGGTCTCCAGGGAACTTTAGGTATCTTAAGCTGTGCAGCACGATAGGTATGGATTATTTTAATTGCTCTTCTGAAGTTAAGCTCCTAAATTTCTCTGAAAGGGCACCGATGTGATTTGTTGCATGCTTGCTAAAAGCACATTCATTCATGCTATACTGACCCAAGTATTGTTAGAGACTGTTCATTTGTTCACATATGTGTCACAGTTCCCAGAGGTGTCCATGCAGGGGTTTAACTGAGCCTGATTAGCTTAATCTGCACAGACTTGTGCATGGGCATGCCTTTCTCACATCTGTGCCGTGTGTTTCACTGCCTCTCTTCTCCCTTTCTTCTTGTCACATTTTTCCTTATCAAAGTTTCCCTAGCTTTAAACACTTCCTTGAACCTTTTCCTTTTTATTCTCTTCCCAGTTGCCTTTTTATCTTTGTAGAGAGCTGTGGAAGATGGAAACATGGCAGATGGAAGATGAGACTAAATACAGTCTGAAAATGCAATATAGTCTGCTCCCAAGCTCTTCACAGCAAAATTTGGGATCCAGACATCTCGGCAAGCTAAGGAAGCTCAGCTGAGCAGAGGAAGGAGAACAGGGCACTATCAAATATGATGGTATATTAGGTTTCAGGAGAAAGAAAAAAGCATTAGAGGGCAAGATTTTGCCAGAATTTCCCTCACAGTAGCACTGGGTACTCAGGCACAGCTTTCCCAAAGCATAAGGAAAAGCAGCAAGTGAATATTTTTAGTGCTGCAAGTGAAGTCTTGTGTCAGTGTCACTCTTCCGAAGGCAACAGCATTATATTGTTAGAATTCAGGATTACAATAGATGCTTCTGAACACGTCTATTTTTTTCCTTTCAACAGCAAATTATAGGCCAGTAATATGCTTTCTCTACCCTTATGAGGAAGTAAGTGTCCTGAGTTTCAAATGCATGTGTAAGAAAGGAAAATAATGCATATATACGTGTGTCTGTGTGCCTGTAGGTAGACGTAGATGTAATCTCTAGCCTTGTTTTGTTGTGGTGATTGTTGACATCTGATACACAAGCTAAGAAATCATGAAAATTTAAAAAAACATCCCCAGTGTAACTCTTACATTCTCTTCCTCTTTCTTTGTACCTTTTGTAGTTGTACAATAGTTGTACCTTTAAGTACAACTCAAAGGAGCATCTCCAGAGAGATTTTAGTCCATGAATATACAGTACATTGATTATACCCTAAAACTCTTTCAAATTTGTGCTTTTCAATATATTTTCAGTAAAAGGGGTTAGGCAATAGTTCAGAAATTGCACCAATTACCTGATCTGCTGTGCGGGATTCAGAAACCTAGATGTAGGTGTTAGTTTCTGAATATCTGGTTTTCCATCATAGGCAACAGCATTTGAGTCGATACAGCCAGTGGGGCTTGCAGAGCTGCACCTGGGCTGCCAAATAGTTTCCGGCTTCCCTTAACTGTAAAGACTAGATTCCCCTCTGACTGTCATGGGAGCTTAGACACCTACCTCATGTAGTGACACTGATGTTTTGAGAATTACGTCTAGGTATCTACAGTGTGGAGGTGAATCCCACCCAGTGTAATTATTTAAGTGGATGCAGATCTATGTGTGAAGTAAAGAAGGAGATTGGATGAAAACTGCTGCAATTGTAAAATTAATAAATTAAAACCTATTCTGTTATGTCTCCCTCAGGGGCAATTAAAATCCAATGTATGGCTAACTTACTTCTGTGTGCATTTACCTATCACAAAAGGGATATGTATGCCTGTATTCATGAGACAAGTAACTCCAGAGTATCCTTCTCATGATTAAGATATTCAGGGTGTGCAGTAAGCGTTTAGTAATGCTGACTCCTGTTAAGCATTACATGTCAGTTGCATTTATTCATTTCCAATGAAAATATTAAAACCAGAAGTTAGAGAGCTAGTCCTGTAGAACCCAAACAATTCCAAATAATGATTAGTACCATAAATTAAGAGCACTCATCACCTTCAGAAGCTGTTTAGCACTAAGCAGGGTGGAGTCCTCAGGGACAAGTTCATACCTTGAGAGAGGCTCAGCCTAAGACCTGAGAAGCACTGACAAGTTGTCAAAACAGACCTGAAGTGATTCATAGACTTTTGTGCTTGATCCTGTGTATGAAGGTGAATCTGACTATAAGTAATGAAATTCCTTCCTTTAAATAATAAGATTCAGCCTTGTTTTTCTGTGCAAAACAAGTTGCTGACAGCCCAGAAATAAAGAAGGTTTTGAATTTCTTTTAGGCTCAGAGATCTTAAATTCTTCTCTCTCAGCACTGCCTCACTAGATATGTTGGTTGTGCACCCATTCGGAAGCAGGATAACAGTCAGCATTTGATTATCCATGTGTTGTAGATTATTCATGCCACAGATATTAGCTGAAGCTCAGAGCCACATGAATGTGGCTACGCTGCTTCCAGGAGCATCTCAACTCCCTAATCAGTACAGCTGCTTTTGCATTACTCAGAGCTGGAGTTAACAAGCCCATATGAATCTTATCTGGCTCCACGGTAAGCCAGTTCCCTGGGAAACATGGAAGCTCTTGATGGTGTCAACCTGTATCCAGCTGGGCTTTATTAATTTGGGCTCAGTGCTGCCAAGCTTATAGTGGAGCTGGCATTGGTGGCAACCCTGAGGCTGGCAGGTGATGGGAGGTGGGGAGAGTGAAGCAATTGTTTCTGCACTATTGTCCATTTTCCTAGAAGAGGAGTTTGCAGTTCAGTAGTAGAGGCACAGTGTGACAAAACTTCAAAGAGTGTGTTCAGTTCTTTTTTAAATTTGTACTAACGTGTCTTCCTGAAGTGCCAGGAGGAGTTGCGCAGGTCTGTATTCAGCCAGAGAGGTCCATGTGTTCCCAAATCCACTGTGGATATCTAGAGATTGAGGGGGTTTTAGTGCTTACCTAGGTTTAATAGGATAGATATTTTTAAGTTGTCAATAAGAGATTGATTTTTAGGGATGTGTATTCAGGTCTAAACTGTACTTCACATGAGAAGGCTCTAATGCATCAACCCTGGACTGACACTCACACTATGACCTGGGCAGCTCTTGAAAGCCTATGGCATGAAATGGTATTCCGGCATTGATACTTTCATTTCCTCCAAACTTTTAACATTCAAACACATGTACTTTCTTTGTATGACAGTGGGACACATACGTTGTAATCTTGAAAGGGTAACCTCAGATTTATTAAAATCTTAGTGGCTTATGATGGCTGTGAAAGTTGCTGAAGCACGCTGTTTCCAAACCCGATAAAGCCACTTCCAAATGAAGTTGTTCTTAGCTGTCCTTGATTTTCCTTGCCAAAAATCAGAGAATTCAGGACAATAACACTTTAGAATATTCCCCCAGCCTCTTAATGATTGTATATTCATTTCTTTATTTTTACTTTTCAAAAGTCCTGTTTCAAGTTGTGGATGTTCTGAAACCATGGTGTTATCTTGTGTATAAATGAAATCCAGAAACCTCAAACATGCTGATAGACAATGGAAAACTGAGATCCTTGGGCATGCCTGAAACATAATTAGAGAAAACATAACAAGATAAACATCTTAACGATGCTAAACCAAAGGTTTCTATGGGCTGCAAATATTTTTAATTTCTATAGCAACTTACTGTCAAGAACTTTCTAAAAAATATTAATTGACCCTCCCAATTTGAAAGGTAAAAATTAGTTATGTTGGGATGATTCTGTTTATCACTGGAATAGAGTCTGATCCATTTGTGATTGATATTTGTCAGCATATAGCCCTGTTTACCCAGATGGTAACAATCACATACAGCAGGTATTTCTAGATTATGACTGTAGATAAGATTCTGACTGAAACTTCCTAGACTTTCAATGTAAACAGGGGAAAAATTAAGACATTGCTTAAGCTGCAAAGGAAACTACAGTCGGTATTGTCTGTTAAATGCACAGGATAAATACAGGTAGTTCCGACCAAGTCTTGCTATTTGCCTGGGCAAGTCCCTTAATCTTTTCTTATCAAAACAAGGACCAAAGACATGCCATGTGGAACAGATTCTGAAAGCTCTGTGGAGCCAGAAAAATCTGTTGCCTGTGACCCCAGAGAAAAATTCATTAAGGACTTTTGGTAAGACTTCAGTTTGCTTGTATTTCTTTGAGCCTTTCTGCTAGAAGTGTTGAATTATTTGAACTATGTCAATAATTGCCAAAGTTTGTCTACATGACCTAAGTCACTTAAGAAATTGCTTATGAAAGTAGTGAATTTGATGAGAGTATAAGTTAAGCTAATTAATCATCAGTTAATCATGTCCTTGTATCTAGACAAGCAGCAGTCTTCCAATACGCAGTGCTTGGGGGCAATCAGTAAGAATACTGTACCTCATATTAAGCTTTGGGAACATTTATTTTTTATTTCACAGTGATTGTTCTAGCCTATAGACATACTGTAAATTCATTAAAATGCAAAATCCAACGTATTTTGTACAACCTCTGCCCTGCCAGTGGTGTAATCCAGATGCGCCAAATTTCCTTAGCCTGTTGGGAAAAAAAAAAAAAGTCCACACTGCAGAAGTCCCTGTGCCACAAGCGCAGTTCCTAGTCTCTGTTTCATAATCCTGCAGCTTTCCCTAAAGCTTCAGAAGCTTTAAGTGTATCTAGCGGGTAAACTAATCTATCTTCAAGGTCTCCTCATTGCAGAACTGTAATTTAGGAAAAGAGGTGATCTGTTCCATACAATGCTCAGAACCATTTCTTTGTAGAAGAAAATCAGTGCTTACTACATGGTCCAGAAACAGCTAACCAGAGCAGCCTTTGTTAAATGCATCATTTCTTCCTGTAAGTCTCTTCGGGTCGGATGTTCTGCAGCAGATTGACAACCTTAGTGTTTCTCATGACCACGCGTGCCATAGTACTTGTAGCTAAGTGTTGATGGGACAAAGGTTTTGATTTCCACAGTGAGGCTTTATCCAAGAGGAATGGTGCCACTGTTTTTATAACAGATTTTTAGAAAGCCTTTGTGGTCTCTGTTGTTATTTTCACCTAGGATCTAATTTAAGGGCAGTTCAGTGTACTTGGCTTCCACATGACAGACTTATGTCTCTCTTCTAGTACCAATGCTTCCCTACCCAGGTAGCTCCTTGCAGCTCATCTGAGTGAAACTCCTTCAGCTGCTTCTGTGTCTGTTTTCTGCTGTTTTTATCCAATCTAACAAAATTGTAATAAAATTAACAGGGCTAAAAACAGAGCAGTAACCAAGAATTAAGAAGCTGGTAATATCAGTGTGGCCAAACAACAAAACAAATCATAAACCAGTAAATTTCACTCCTCGTGTGCTGGGTTAACCCTGGCTGGAGGTCACCAAAGCCACCCTATCACTATCCATTCTCAGCTGGGCAGGGGGGAGAAAATATGATTAAATGCTTATGGGTTGAGATAAGGACAGGGGGAGATCTGTCACCAGTTATCGTCTTGGGCAAAACAGACTCAGCTTGGGGAAAAAACAATTTAATTTATCATCAATCAAATTTAGCATAAAAAGAGAACTGAAACCAAATATTAAAAACACCTTCCCTCCACTCCTCTTCTTCCTGGCCTCGATTTCACTCTGATTTCTCTACCTCCTCCGCACCAGCTGTGCAGAGGGATGGGGAATGGGGGTTGTGGTCAGTCCATCACACATTCTCTCTGTCGCTTCTTCCTCCTCAGGGGGAGGACTCCTCACACTCTGCCTCTGCTCCAATGTGGAGTCCCTCCCACAGGAGGCAGTCCTCCACAAACTGCTCCAATATGAGTCCTTCACAGGAGGTGCAGTTCTTCACAAACTGTTCCAGTGGGTCCCTCCCATGGGGTGCCATCCTTCAGGCAGCCTGCTCCAGCCTGGGTCCCCACCAGGATCACAAGTCCTGACAGGAGCCTGCTCCAGCCTGGGCTGCCCACGGGGTCACAGCCTCCTTCGGGCATCTCCCTGCTCCAGCATGAGGTTTTCCACAGGCTGCAGGTGGGTCCCTGCTCCCCTTTGATCCTCCATCTCACCACAGTCTGCACCACAGGCTGCCAGGGAATCTGCTCCAGTGCCTGGAGCACCTCCTCCCTCTCCTTCTCCACTGACCTGGGTGTTTGGAAGGCTGTTTCTCTCCCATCTTTCTCACTCTCTGTCTGTCTGCAAAATCTCCCATCTTCTGGTTTTTTCCCCTTCTTCAACATGTTATCACAGAGGTGCTATGACTGTGATTGGCTTGGCCTTGGCCAGCAGTGGGTCCATCTTGGAGCCAGCTGGCATTAGTTCTGTCAGACAAAGGGGAGACTTTGAGCAGCTCTTCACAGAAGCTACCTCTGTAGCCCCCCTGCTACTAAAACCTTGCCATGCAAACCCAATACAGCTCGAATGGCAGCTTGCTTGCTATACTATACCAGTTCCTACATTCTACATGCTCAGTTGAAGATCAAAGAAATGTCTTTTTTCAGGGGATGATTCAGTTTATTCATACCATAGCCACAGGCAAAATTCCTCAGTGTGCTGTATTTTGCTGTGAGAATAACCATGTCCTGAAGTCAAGCTCAAATGTTCAGTCACTTCAGCTATTTGAACAGACCAATTATTTAACATTTCAAGTCACTTTCTAACGGAGTCCATTTCTATACAAAAACTATTCATAGTTAATTCTTGACGTTGCATTGCTTAACCAACCACACTGAACTGTTGAAACACCCAAGGAGTAGATGCAGTAATATGAAAGTACAGTAAAAATACATTGATACATTTACATTAAGCGAATTTACTGTTTAGAAGGCCCTGTATCAGCAAGATGTCCAAGGAACATAAGGCCATTATGGGATGCAAAGCTGTAGTAGCGACACCAATGTTCCCAATCTTTCCAGCACACAAAGAGAATGCAGCAGGTCTTTCTGTTGTCTCAGAGAAGAAAGAACTCTTCTGCCTGACTCTCTCTCCTCCCCTCCTGCCCTATCAAAATGACTACAAGAACAGGATCCTCATCAGAACAGTTACATGTGTAGTGCGTGGTGAGGGAAGCTTCTCATGCAGGGAGAACACACCAGCTCATGGCTAGGTAAGGAGGGCTGCAGAGCTGGGGAGAAGGGCTGAAATTTCAGCTTCATATAGTTCTGTGGCTTTGTAGATAGGTCCCCACCCTTATAGACGTGAGATTAGTTTATTGTAAAGAAGAGGAACATAGAATTACAAACCTGTAATTCTATCAAAATGAAAACCATGCTTCAAAAAGCTGGCTTGGCTCAGTACATAGGAGTGTTTCCTCCTGCTCTCTGTCTTTAAAGGAGGCACTGGGGAGCATGGATTAAATGATTAAATCAAATCAACTAACTAATTACATTAAAGCAGTAAGTTGGATAAAATTATTTGGTTTTACTTTACAATATTGTGAAGGCCAATTCCCTGTACAGCTTCACACATAGAATAGGAAAGACTCATTTAATGGGACTTGGCCACAGGAGTTTTGTAGAGGATCAGAGCCAGAAATAGCAGTCAGAAAGAAATGATACTTCAGACAAAGTGGAGCAGTATTCCCTGACAGTTCTGCCAAATTAGTTAATTTATTTTAATGTTTTTTTTAAGCACTGAATGATACTTTGTTTTAATGGAGGTAACCTGCCCAAGCTATTAGGCTACATGACACTGAAGTTGTATTTTGATTAGCATCAAGATTCCTACATGCTTAAATCAATTCATTGTAAAAAGAGCCAAAAAAAGTAATATTCAGAATTAATGATGTTTGGTCATCCATTCTCCAGTGAGTCTGGGAACACAGATGAGGGTGGTGCCCTTCCCACTGCATGTCGTCAGAACTCTGTCTTCCTCAGCCCTGAAGAAAACACATTTTTAGCATTGCCAACTCTGCTTTATCAGACATCTCATTTTTTGGCATCATATGATTCTAGGAAAACTTATCTCTCATTGGAGAAAAAAATAAATGGTCTTTAGGACTGCCAAAAAAAAATTCAAAGTGCACAACCATAGAGGCTATGAAGCCAAAAGATAAGTAACATGAACACAGCATTTATTATTTTTTTTAGATGTCATTGTTTTGGAAACAGTTTCTTGATTTATCTTGGGGGGGTTGATTCATACCTTTCTTATTTAACGCTTGCTGTTGGCAGGAGTAGAGTCTCTTCATTTTTCAGTGGTTCTCCTGGTTCCTGCTGTTCAGTAACTTGAACAACTCTGTCATTTTCATCTGCACGGATCACCTTCTTTAATGCTACTGCTACTATTGAAGTAAGTGAGAGTGTTGCCAGTAACTCCAGAATGGAGCTTAACAAAAATGTCTTTTGGGAAATTTAAGCAGACTCCTTGAGACTGTTTCAGGCTGGGCCTATCATCCAGCATGGTTAAATCATTGTTATTCTTTCATTCCCTCTGTATAAATGTAACAGCAATACAAAAATCTTTCTGATGTCTAGGATAGTGTATGGCATCACAGGAAAACTAAGGTCTTCCAAGCTGATTAAATAAAACCAACAAGAATCACAGGAGGGAAGGGAGGAGGGAAAACACTTGCTCCCCTGATCGGAGATGTTTGCAAAAGCTGCAGCAATTCTCCACCAGTTAAGGACTGAAGTTTCCCTGGTGGACTGATGACCTTTGATGTGATAATTGCTGCTTTTCCTGGAACTCTGAAAGAGAGCATGTATAGGTTAGAAGAAAAAGAGATAAATATTAATGAAGCATTGGATTTTCATTTAAAAACAGCAGGAGCCAAGCAGTTAAACGCTCCTTTTCATCCCATGAAATGGGATAGAAACTAAGATCCCTATAATATTTGCCACATAACTTGCATACTTTAATCTCTGAGCAGTTTTACAGTGTGTTGTGTATCAATATGGGTAAGAGCTTATTCTGTTGTTGAAAAGAGTATTCATTCTGTTAGGTTTCCATCCTTTTGAAATTGTCATGCGAAATATAATTTTAAACCCTATTTTAAATATTCTTAAGTTTTTACCTCCAATGTAACACACATGTATGTGTAGTGGTATTAATTTTCCATTATGATGGCCTCAGAAGTTTTATTCTTCACATCAGGCCATGTAAGGTGCCACAGGATGGGGAAAAGGTGAAAGTATTCCTTCTTTTGTTGTAATCCATGAGTTTCTACCCCTTACCTGAATCCACATGGATCCTAAATTACTACTTTTCAGCATCTTCTTGCACAGTTCAGTATCGTCTGCTTGATCATAGGAAATAACAGGTAAATGCGATACAGTCAGCATGCAGGTTCGCTTGCTCTCTCAGAAGGTGGGTGAAAAGAACTATGTTTGCAGATCAGAACAGAGACAACATAGCCCATCACTTACCACAAAGGCTTTTTCTCAGTTTTCTTTCCTTTTTTTCTTTTTTTTGTAATAGGGATGGAAGAGTTTTATTTACCTGGTGAAGTTACTTTATTCTGGACTTAGTTGTTGCTTTCGTTAGTAGGTGAAAAGATACTTAGAGTTTGTCAAAAGGCTTACCATCTACAGTCAGATGTTAATTTGCATGTCTGTCATGGCTTGGAAAAGATTAAGTATCAGCCTTTCTTCTAGCATGTCAGATCTATTGTGCTGTTATCTTGAAGTATTTTAAAGCCAAATAAAATTGAGATTTTCAGACTGATTAGCTGGTGTGACTGCAAAGGCATTTTTGTATTCAAGCAATGTCTTTGTTACAGCAGCCATCATATCTGACCTGCTCCCTAGGTCAATAAAGATGAAGGGCTCTTGGTCTGTTGCAGAAGGAACTCTTTGTGGCCCACAACTGGGTCTGCTTTCATATGCATACACTTACTGCCAACCTAGCAACATACATGTTCCCTTCAAATGATTAATACGGCATCAAATGAGACATACTGTTTCTCTGGAAAACATCCTTGTAAAGCTGACTGAAATGGGAGGTTAAATATCAAAGGGCTAACACAAAGAAAAGGAATGATCAAACAACTAGACTATTTTGTGATTTACATGGGTTATTTTGCTGACGATTAAGTAAAGAAAAACCTGCTGAGATGAAGAGTAAGCAATTACACATTGAGGAAACTCTCATACTTATTGCCTTATTAGTAGTATTCATAGATGGAGAGACCCTCCACAGGGTGATCACTTGCTAATTCCTTATAACCAACAGCTTTGATGTGCTTACATTATGTGATTTTCTTGGTGGAAGGAAAAGGGCAAGAAATATTCACTGAATGAATAATCACTGAGCATCAGAGAGAAATTACAGAATTCAGGAAATATTTGGAAATAAAGAAGGCTGCATGCCTATTAATGGCTGTATCCCATCTTCAACTGTCAACATCCTTTTCTAGAAGGCTGGTTAATAAGAATAATATGTTAATCATAACCACTGGTTATTGCAAGATACAGAATAATTCCACAAAATTATAGGGAGATACTTCATTTTCAGCACAGCTGACAACAGCAGTAATAGTTGGCTGTGGAGGTAGAGAAAACTGTGATTACTAGACCACAGAAGTTTTCTCTTACTGAAGTTTCAGTGTGTTACATGTATAGAGAAGATTTGTGAAAATGATACTTAACAAACATTTTCACTAGAATAGTAATTCCAGGTTCCTCACATATGGCTTCCTTCTGGTAAGGAACCTTGTCTCTATGCTGACAGTCATTTTAAGCTTTTCTGCTGCTAGGGCAGGGGAAAGGTACTTGAGCAAAAATAGGGTTCAGATGTCACTTGATATTTCTAGATAGATCCAAAACCAATTATAGTCATAGTGGACAGAAGAGAACATCTTACCTGTGCCAGTAATGAACCAAAACATCATCAGATGGTGACTACTGTTCAACTGCCAGCAAGTGCTGTTCCTGGAGGCACAAGCATGTTGCGAGGAATTTTTTTTTTCTGTGAGAGCACATAGTCTAGGGACCTGTGAACAAAGTATTAGGATAATAACAATAGCCTGACCATGGGATCAGCTAGTTAATCTAATGGCACAAATGTGTTAACACGGTTGTTCAAGATGTGCTGCGCTTGCTGCAATGGATGACATGTCCAGTTAACAGATGATGCATCTGCCATTGTAGTCCACAACACAGCAGCAAGTAATATGTCATATTTTAGTTCCCACTGGTGTTGTCATTACTGAAGTCTGAATGTTCTGCAGATCATACACTTTAAATGCTCTCTGTCTTCAATGAGAGAAAAAACATGGTGTTGAGGAGCATTTAAATGTACAATGTCTGACAGTTGCATATTTATGTATGACAGAGAACCATAACACCGATGAAGACTGTAACATGAACCTGTCTGAAAATTTTGTATTAGTAAGTAAGTAGATATCAGCAAATCTTTTCCTGTTCCCTTCCTTAGCTCCTAAGTTAACACACTCTATACATTACTGAAGAGAATACAGTCTGTCTTATATTTCTACAGTATAAGCAGTCAGCAAAACTATGGATTTACTTTGAACATTGAACCAAATATGGCATTGCTGGCTTATCATTTCTCTTAATAACTTCTGAATAGTGTGTGATCAGTTTATAAGTAATGAGATTAATTAAGTGTAAGACAGTCTTAGCTCAAATGCAAGGTTGATGAATGGAATAGTCAGGAATACAACTTCGAGAAGGCTTACCTGGGTGATCATTAAGGATCCAAGCTCATGGTCCAGTCTAGCTTGACATGTCATCATCCATAAGAAATTACAGAATGGTGTTAGTTTTGGAAGGTCCTTCTGGTACAACATGCTCAGTAGTAATATTATTGGGTTTTAAGGGAGGCCTTGTACTTGACTGTTGTCATTTAATATCATAGGGATGTATGATCTGCACTGTCTTTCATTAAAGGTAGAGCTGGGCAGAGTATGACAGTTTAGCTTTTAAGAATTCAGACTTTTTCATTTCACACTGCAACTAAAACAAAAGCTTTCCAGTGTTTTCTTAGTTTTCTTTCCACAATGTGAAATTGCATTGAAATCTATTTTCAGATTGAAAAGTTAAAGTTTTCCATCTGAGCCTGAAGTCTGTGAGTAAGCAAAAAGCTTAGCCTGGATTGAGTAGTTGAGCTTATCCTTCTCAGATTGTAGTTTCAGTGCTATTGGGTTGATACTAGTGGGAGCTTATCCTTCTCAGATTTAGTTTCAGTGCTATTGGGTTGATACTAGTGGGAGTCAATTAGCTCAGTCTTTGCATAGTGAATCAAGGAACTTAGATGAAAGATGTCATGTAAAAAAACATGCAAAAATACTGTGTTACTTCCAATATATAGTTTACAAACAGAGAATGACACATTAAAATTTTGTCTAAAAGTCCAATTCAACAGCATATTTCCATAACGTGTGGCAAAAGGAGTCATTTTTCAGCCATAAGCCTTAGGCAGGTATTACATGCTAACTTGTGACATCCATCATACTGTCTAGGAGACACATATGATTTACACTAGTCAATCAGCTGCCTTGGTTTTAAGCAATTTCACACTAAAAAGAAAATGTATTAGCAAAAGCTCTTTGCTACTTGGTTACGGTTATTTGCTTCCTAAAATTTCTTCCTGCTGTGCCCTCACCTGTAAGCTAAAACCTGTATCTTTTGACTATTAACAGTTGATATATATTTTGGATAGACTGCTGAACTGCATGTTAAAGCACAGAAGATAGGATCATTTATAATGAATAAAACCCACTTTATCATATTTGTAAAGGTGAGGATTTGTGACATGCTCCATACTACAATTTTTGTTTGTTTGTTGTTTTATACACCCTTCCCCATGGAATAGCCAATTCTGTGGATTTATCCATACCCGTAACAACTTCCTGGCGAAATGTACTCGTCCATTGCAACTTTTAGGGCAACTTCTCTTCAATTATAGATGCTAGGTTTTGATTCTCATTCATCTGGATAGATACTTTTTCAGTCATTTACAACAATGATTTCTGCACATGCATGTCATGGCTGCGAGGCACTGCCTGCCCTGCCTGTCCTTGCTTGCCCCCTGGGGCCTTCACCTCCCTGCCCATGGCCCAGGAATCCATTCCAGCCCCCTCAGGCTCCACCCCACCTGCCCATGGCCCAGGACTTCATTTCAGCTCCCCGTGGGGCTCCCCCAACCCTGCCAGGCCATGGGCCCTGCTGAGCCGGGTCCATCCCTGGGTCCAAGTCCCAGCCTGGCCTGGGCCTGTCCCCAGGGAGATGCCCAATGCCCGGAGCTGAGGCTGTCCCAGTGCCTCTCCCCAGTGTCCTGCTTCTGGCTGGGAGTGGGACAGGACCGACTGCCCATCCCTGCCTGGCGACTGCTAGCCATGGCCCACACCGGACTCTGAAAATGTGATTATAGGTGTTGCTTGAAACGCAGGAGGACTTCATTTGCAGATACATAAAAATGACATTAGTGAATGCAGGAAACACATGCCAGGGCTCAGACATCTCACTATATCTCTTTTCCAGCTCTACCCAGTGAAAAGCTGAATATGTAACTCAATATTGTAGTAAAGGTCTAGTTTTGGGAGAGAAAATCAGGCAAAGAAATGTGTAAGAGTTTTACAAATAGTTGCAATGTTAAGATAAATCCCTCTGACCATGGGTCAACAGAATTTTAAATGTAGGAGATAATCGAAATACAATCTGGTGCCTTACAGTACTTTAGCATAATGCATTTTTCATTTGAGATCCCTTCTCTCTCTTTACACTATGAAATGTTGGTATGTTTTTGTCCAGATTTTAACATGTGTGTAATTTAAACATACCTTACCAGGCTAGGGAAAAGGTCAATTTCTAGAAGGGTTCGGTAAAATGGGAAAACAAGAAAGTAGGGTAACGTGAGCAGGTGATCCAGTGGTGGATTATGCTACGTGCTCTATGGCTGCTGTCATCCCCATCCTGCAGGTCAGGGAAGGGGATTTAAGGTATGTCATCTGCTTGAAACCACTCTGCTTTTAAAGGAGATCTTAAGGAGAGCTCAGAATTTTATAAAAGTGCATTGTAAAATTAAATAAAAGAACAGAGGTAGGAAAATGTTTTATTTTCACAGTACCCTCCTTTCTGTATCTTGGAAGTCTTTTGGACTGTCTTTGTCTTTCAACATCACACCACGGTAAGTGTTTTTCTTCCAAACAGTGTTCATGCTTTTCTTTAGGTGCAAGTTACAATTTCCATATATGCATCAGGATGGTGCACACAAATAACGTAGCATTTTCAGTCTGGAAGTTTTTCTGTATTAACTTCACTGTTGAATTCTTCTGCCACAAGGGAAAACTTTTGGGCAGAAAACAGCGGGGGCTTATGCCACAACCAAAACCTCCTTGTAGAATTTTTTTTATGAATCCTCTGTCCAAGGGGCATTGTTTGCTCTTCACTGTAAACCATGGGAAGCACCTCTAATTTTGGAGGGAAGTTATCTGGAGGCTGTGTTTGTTTAAGAAACTGTGACACTCAGTCTCAGAGTATCTGTTACTAAAAGCTTATGATCAGAGCTGCCTACACAAGTAACCCTTACTATGGGGAAGATTCTGCAGCAACAAATGCAAGTTGACAACTTCATTCCTACTGTAGAAAAACTCTGGGAAATACAATAATCATTGTGAAGTTAATAGATCATAATGATATCTTCAAAAATAATGTGGTTTTTGATAGATTTGAAGATGTTAAGAAATAAAAAGGGTTTGAAAAATTTAATACATGCAGGGCTGGTTATGATTGGCCTTTTCTTCCAGGAGACTTTTCCTATAAAACTGCTTTATTGTGATTATAAACCTTACCTCAAAATTTCTTGAATTAAATCTAGAAATAAACCCATTTTGCGAACATAATGCCATTGTAAATAGAGACTTTGGAAAATTATCATTATTCACTGTCTGCAGTCCTGCGTTTGGAGTTTTGCAGTCTTCTAAGAAGCTAATAAGCAGCCTGAATGATATTTTCAGGAACAATTGGAACTTGTTGACAGTGCTAGAAAGTTTGACATTCCATATTTTAAAGCAATAACTGTTTCACATAGTGGGACAGAGGATGTAGCATTTAAGCTGCCTGCATTTAGACTTTAAAATCAGCCATATGGGACAGAAGGGGTCCCTCTGGAAAAATATTCGTTTAACTCCTGATAAATTACTCATTTTTGCTTGTTTATTTTAAAGGACAACATACACAGGAATGTATTCATAGCAGATGAATTAGCTCCTATATTAGGAGTGTGCAGTGTGGTTAATGTGAAACATTTACACCACCCAGCTCATCAGAAACCAGTCAGATAATTTGTTTCTTTCCAGCTGTGCTCTTTACATTTACATGGGGCCTGGGACAGAGGGGATTTCAAATCTCTCTTTTCTCATATATAAAGTTGCACTTCTTTTCCAAGTTCTGACAGCTTTGATCACTCTGTTTTATCAAAAAAACAAAACCAAAATTATGTCTAAATCATCTTTCATTTTTGTTGAAGCAATGACCAGTGAAATAATTGGAAGACTTCTCCTCAGCTAAAGGACTTTGGATAAGACCTGAAATTTTGGCTAATTCCTGTGACTGAGGAACAAAATTTAGCCTTTAGAATTTAAGAGTTTTAAATGGAGGGAAAAATTGTCAAAGATTTCTTATAAACAGTGTACAGTGATTAAATAAGGCGAATGGGAAGTCAATTAGAAGGGCAACTTATGAGCAACAAGAGACATTGATGTTATTTGATGCTGTACGCTGAATTCTAGGACTTGCTTTGGTGCCATTGTCCTTCAGAAAACAGACTAATAGTCTATTGCTGCCTTTTAGATTTTGGTCAGCTTGTAACTATTAAAAAAAATTCTTTTTTTTTTTTATGGCACTATTAATTTTCTGGTTCTGAGAATAACACAAAATGTTCAGAAATAACCAGAAATAGAACCTTTGCTTTGCAAGGAAACTCCATGAAAATTTTATTTCACTTAGTTCAACTCACTTCTCCATAAGAGCAATACCACTTTAAACAAATATTAAAATGTATTTGACTCAACATTTGTTGGACAGCATCTAAAATACTATGTCCAATTCTAGGTCCCCAATATGGGAAAGACATCAATAAACTGGAGTGAGTTCAGCAGATGACCTTGTCCTGTGTGAAGAGGCTATAGGAGCAGTGTTGTTCAGCCTGGAGCAGAGACAGCTTTGAGGGGGGGTCCAACAGCAGCTGCCCAGTACCTGCAGGGAGGTTCACTCAGGAATGGAGCCTCATTCTTGACAGTCATGCATGGCAGGAGGACAAGAGGCAATGGACATAAATTGAAATAGAAGAGGTTCAGGCTGGATATACCGAATTTCACCCTCAGGACAGCCAAGCAGTGGAACAGGGCCCTAGAGCATTTGGGCAGTGTCCATCCTTGCAGTTTTTCAAACCTGACTTGGTAAAACCCTGAGAAGCCTGGTCTGACCTCACAGCTGAGCTTACTAAGGACAAAGAAGTAGATTCTCTGTAAGTTGGTCTAAGCATTCCTCAATTGGATTATTGACACAGTTCGTGAGACACCTTTCATATAAGAACATCTCAGCCACATTTAGGAAAAAAAAAAAGAATCCAATAAGGCAAGCATTGATGGTTTCCCAACAATAATCACTGTAAACTGAGGTGGTTCCCAAATTCCTTCCTACACACAATAAAGAAAAACACTACAGTTCTGTCCCTTGCCATTCTATCTCCTCTTCATTATCTGGGAGTGAATTCCAATACATCTTGGCCCTTCCCATTTCTGATCCAGGCTATATTATTCAGAAGCTTCTATCTAATGATTACCAATTTCCCTTCCTGTCTTCCCTCTCTGTGCATAATGAGCAGTCAGGTGCTGGGACAAAAGGTTGACTGTTCCATCACTGCTAGAGAAAAAATTCAGTATGTGCTGTGAGGCATCTTATAGAATATTGGCTCACGAGCAGGCTGACAATTAACTAGAAAGATATGAGCTATATATCATTTATAAAGATGACATAAAATCTTGTCTCTTCATTGTTAGATAGGAACTTTGCTAAATAAGAAGTACATTAGAAATAAAAATATATGTGCTCCAATGTATTAGCTTCGTCTTCCATGCATTAAAACTGCTCTCTCATCTACAGAAGCCAGGACTGTGAAATTGAAAGTGCGTGTATGTGCACTTGAAAGATGAAGAAAGTCTTTCCGCAGGCATTTTCACTTGGCAAATCAAGGTGCGTTTATATGCGTTATCCTTTTAAAATGTTTTCTGAGATAAAGTTATTCAGAGAATAACTTCAGCAAGTCATTCTTGAATCTCTTAGATCTCAGACTGAAGATTATTTTCAAACGCTCTTTGAGAACAGATTTCCAGAATTCAGGATGAGAATTGGTATTCTTCAGACATATAAGCTGTATATGTTATATTCTGTCCTTGAGCAGGCAAGTGTGACTCTAATTTTGGATCTTTTGATAGGAATACTAATTTTCAGATGGAATTCAGTATCCAAAAGCTTCATGCATTTTGGTTTTTCCTCATGTGCCACTGATGGTTATCTTTTTCTGAAATATTCAGCAAAGATCTTAAAGCATCCTTGCACCAGGGATGTATTGAAGACCTTGCAGGAGGTTGTTTTAAGGAGCTGAGCAGTCCTGTTAAATACAGCAGACGTATTTATTTTGCGCTGCAGAATACATTTATTGATGTCTAAGTAAGAACTTGGATGCCTAATTTGGCAGTAAAATCTGTCAATTGTATTCCTTTCTCATATTTGCTGCCACTCTTGTGCAAAACTTTTTTCACCTGGTAGGACACGGCCATGTGGAGATGGCTGTCTGAGTTTTCCCATGGTGGCTCAACTGCAGGTCACTCTGGGAATGTCCCCCAGGCGTATGCAGGTGTGTGCTTGAGTGGGGACTGTGGGACAGCGAGCTGATGGGAGGAGAGGGAACTGGAAGGATTACTGTGATAGCAGATATGAGTCCCTGGTGTTGCTGGACTGGGGCTGTACCTTGTCCCCTCCCAGGTAACACAGCTTGGGGAACACTAGGGGCCTCCCGATTACAAAGGTGATTAAAAGTAAGATTGATAGTAGGAGTGATGTGCTTCTAGGCAGTGCCTCAAGTCAGTGCAACTTCCTCACTGACTCTTCTTTATGGAAAAGGATATGAAGCATCTGGTTTTTGTAACACATTGTTTTGTTTGGTCTGACTGTCTGTTTACTATTATTAGTAGGCTGGTTTCTCTATAGTACAGGTTTGTCAGGGAGGAACTTATTTAAAAACACATTTCTTGGTCTGTCAAGGAGCTTTTACATGTATATCAGTGAAGGTAAAAAATTTATACTGTGCCAGGACTGGAAAAGCTGCTTGAGAAAAAGATCTTGTTTTAAAAACAGTACTCAGGGCCTGATCCATTGAGTCTATCTTAGTAGTCATATTAAATTCAATTTGAATTTCTTGAGAGAAAAACTCATTTGAATATAATGGGATTACTCAAAAAAAAAAAAAAAAAAGGATTTAGGCTTGGTCCCAGACCTGGAAGTGAAAGAGAAAGTCAACAGACACCATATGCAGTCTGTAGTGGATCTACGTGCACATAAACACACTCACTGTGCACGTAAGCACACAAAGTACAGATACTACGAATAAGTTCACTTTGTGCACTGTTTTATAATAGAGCAAGCTTTTCAAAAGCACTTAAAGGAACTGCCTGACTCTCCTGGTTAGCCAGGGGATGGCACCTAACTAGATTCCTGTGGCATTTCCGAGTAGTCAATCCTTCTGCGTTACAGCTGAAAGCACACCTGAGGTCCTCTCCTAGGAGTGCAGGTGCTGCTATCTTTTTCATACATAGACTTATATAGATTCACACTGCCAATTCCTCACATTCCAGTCCTTAAATAGACTCCCCTGGTTCCATGAGCTCCTGCTGCTTCCCCTGTTCAAGGACAGTAACAAGAGTAGCCATGCATTAGTCTCACCTTAGAATCACAGAATATTTTGGGTTGGAAAAGACTGTTCAGATCAAGTCCAACCATTAACCTAACACTGCCAAAACCACCACTAAACCATGTCCCTAAACTTCGGCCCAAGACCGCCCACCCACATGACAGCACAGCCTTCCTTAACCTCTCCCTGTGATAATGGAGGAGTGTACATCACCATGAGGAAATGGACATGTTTACTGGCTTCTCCTATATATCATGTAGGTCCATAGATGTTCTAAAGATGTTGTATTCATATTCAAGCTAATTGTGTCCATTTATTCAGGAAAACAAACTCTTTACTAAATAAAAAATCAATAATCCCTCTTTCAAAAAGAGTTGTAGACCTTTGACAGGAAGCAAACACATCTAGGAAGGAAGCTTTTTAAATTGAGAGAGTTCTCTATCTAAAGGAGACATGAAAAGCTATGCCCTTGCACGATTTCTAAAGCCAGTGGACTTAAGTAGGAACCTAAAGAAACTGTGTTGCTGTTGTTCACCTCTGTGATACGATCTCCCAACTCAAGGCTACTTACTGGATCACTGCATCGTCAATGTGTTATTGTACGGTGTGTTTTCATAATGCCCCGCACTGCTGAAGTGAGAAGGGGTATAGCAAAGATATGTGGTTTTAAATGGAATTTTAAAATTCCCTAAATTCCTTCATACACAGAGGTTACTCTTTATATGTGAAAACTACTTGGAGCCTTTTAGCAATTATATTACCTGGTAACCGGAAAGCCACTTTCTTTAAAGATAAAAAAAATCTGATCTCAGAAGCCTGTTTGGAGCATAGTGCCCATCTAATTATCTGTCTCAGTCTTAATTATTTAGCAAGTGCTAATAAACCGCATGTATCATGACACTCATGTTTAATAAGCATATAAATTTAATTGATTTTTTTTTTCCCTCTCTTTGAAGACTCACAGACACGGAATTCAATCACAAGGCAATGGTATTATAACTTCCAATATAACATCAGGTTTTAATAAGCCTCCTGTTTGCTGCACACATGTGCTTAAGACTGCCTGGAAACCAAATCAGTAGAGAAAAGGGATTACTTTAGATTACTTTGAAATGTGCATTGTTTGAAATGGCCTCTGGTGACCAGCTTTCATGAATGGCTGATTTTACTTGTGGGGCACGTCATCTGGCTCAATTATACCAGGCTCTTTTGTATGACAAGTGCACTTCTTAGCTGTGTTGAAATATGAAATTCTAAAACAAAGTAAATCAGATGGTGAGAAATAAATTTAAGTAACTGTGTATTATTAGAAGTTTGTAACTTAGCAGCAGGCACCCTTTTTACAGAAAAATATGTGGGAATTTTCTTTTAAAACTTTCATGGATTTGAAGTTAATAAAAAATATTAATTTTCTTTAATGTTTTATTCAACTGTATTAACAATGTTAAAATCAAAGACATATTTTCCTTTTCTCGAAGACAGGTAATTTCTTCTGCAATTATGTATCTCTAAGATGTTATTGGAGTTTGTTGTTTTACTCTGACATAGGAAGTGATGGAAACTTTTACCTACTAAGAACACCCCTTAACCTGTGCAAAGTTATAAAAGTGGGTTAGCAAGTGTGTATTATACTTTCAAGTCACTGCAGGCTTTTTCCCTTCCTGTCTGTAACTGTTTGTGAAATTGCAATGTAAAAACATAATATAAGGTTATGATTCTCCCTGCCTACAATTACTTTAAATTATAGTTAATTTAAATTAACCCACCTCAAGGCATTGATGATACATCATTATAATACAGATTACATTTGGAAGGTGAGAAGATAAATGATTGATTAGTAAAGTGAGTTGGAAATCCAATGGGTAATGATTAGATTAGACCCAGATAGGGACTACATTCTTTGTGTTCACTGTAAATCCTATACTTTACAACTAAGATTAGAGGATTAACCTTCAAGAAGAGATGGTAGGTCTTGCTTTACTCCTGACTTCTGCTGTATGGTAAATGTGTTTCCCATGGCTGCAGGCTTGATATTCCCACAGGAAACTGACCCACAGGTTTACGCGGTCGTGCCTGGTAGTTGAGATTGCAGTGTTGCTCTTAAATACAAGATAGAAGTGTAAGATGTGAGAAGAGCATTAACATTACTACACTTAAAAACAGTCATCTGTCAACAGCTTTTTCCACTTAAGTGCTTCACTGTATTAGTGAAATTGAGAGTTGTTATTGTTGTTGTAGGGTGTTATGACCCTACAGTCATCAGGGCCATGTGATTTAAGGAGAGATTTAAGACTTCTGAAATACTAGGTTGCTTTAGTGCAGACGAAGATCTCCCCTCCCTGACCTTTTCTTATGCAATTTCAATGTGTATGCAAAAACTTCTTGAAATTACTAATCTTATGAAATTACTAATTAGTTGGTTCTCTAACACACCTGTTATCATTCAGAGCATGTGAGTTTTTGAGAGGTTCATCCGCCCTTTGA
This sequence comes from Eurypyga helias, assembly GCF_000690775.1. NCBI lineage: Eukaryota > Metazoa > Chordata > Aves > Eurypygiformes > Eurypygidae > Eurypyga > Eurypyga helias. The sequence continues at coordinate 27,709 of NW_010263453.1, forward strand.
CATAAGCATCTAAGATTCACAGAAGCTGTATGTGTGTGGCTGAGAAAACCCCTTTCACTCCCTTTCACCTTGGAGTTTCCATGTATGCAAAACATTTTTGAGTACTGCGGCACTGCTAAATGGAAACATTTCACTTTAAAGCAAAGAATGGAAAATGGTAAGCATAAACCACGGAATCTGACCATTGCAGGGGCACTGGTAGGTAAAGCCACCTCCAGTTAACATGATGTCAATGACAGTGATTTCTGACATTATGAGCAAACTCTCAGGTTTTTGAAATGCCGCTGACCAAGTGCCCACCAATATGACAAACCTCCAAGGTCACGTTGGAAATGACAGAATGTTGTCAATAGCAGAATCCCCACTCTTTTTTTATAAATAATCCTAATTCTTCTTGTTGTCCTTTGCCTCTCTTTTTTTCTTATGCAGAGTCTGATTTTCAGGAAACAGAGAATGCTGGGGTCATATTCCTGTGAAAAACATTCATCAAATTTAAGCTGTCAAGTCAGCAGGTCATAGGTAAAATACAGAGGAAGTTAATGTTCCTCTGCTTGGGGTGAGGAAGGAAAGCTCATTTTCTCATGTGATTGATATCTGAGGGTTTGTTTGTTTGAGAGATTTTATCCATTTATTTATGAGAGAAACTTGTAAGAAGAAATTATCCAATATGGTCTTTTGCATATAGGAAATGAGGCAACCTATCACTTGCAATGACAAGGCCTTCTCCTTCTTTTCTGTGCTTTTGATATATTTTTCCGCAAGTTCTTGTCAGCAAATCTCAAAAATCTCCTAAGCAGCCAAACGTTCATTTGTGGACTATATCATGATTATACACAACTGTGTCAATTTTTGGAGGCAGGGAAATCTAAGTACAAAAAGAAGATCAGTAGGGTAGTAATGAGTAATGAAACAACCATGAAATTGCTCCCAATTTAAGAGTTTCTTGATTTAGGGTCCCTGTGGTACCTTACATTCTCAATTCATTGGGCATATTTAATGCTAATATCAGGGGAAAAGAAACCAGAATTCGGGTTCGCAAGCTCCACAATCACAGTCCACATTATTACTAGTAGTATTATTATTACTGCTGTTTCCTTTACTTGCCAGAGTCGATCCATTCTTGTTTCTAAGGAAAGACCACTAGAACAGCGGGCTTTAGCCTATGACTTTGGATAATGTGATGTCCTCAATGTTCAGGCTTAAAAGAAAACACCAATGCTGTGGTGCAGAGAAGACATAGTTGTCTGCCCTCTGTTACCACTTGGTCATGAATTATTGATGTGGGACATGGCATAGCTCATGGTATTGGGGGTAGACATATGTCCAGTATCCTTACTAATAATGCTTGTGTTTGAGTTCAGATTTACAAACAAGAAAGAAATCTGTTCATGCAAACCAGAATCCCTATGCAAGTATATGCGTAACCCACATTTGTAGAGTATTAAATATGAAGAATTCCATACATAAAGCTTATAATGGAATATACTTCTGGATACTCAATGCCCTGTTTCCTAAACAAAGTGTTTGATTCTGGGCAGATTTTTATTGGCCAAACACAAAATGGCACTTTAAGTGAACATAGTAACAAATGTGGTCATGAAAACAAAAAGGATTTTCAAATGGAAAATGCTCTTTTTTTTGTAAACTCGCTGTCTTGTGTTCCAAATTAAGGATTTTCAGTCAATGCACTGAAAAGTCTTAAACATTTCTTGGCCAAAATTAATATAAAATCTAAAATAGTTTCAAAGGATACTATTCTACCTTTTACTTTACTTCCTAGTCACTGTAAGATAGTCTTTTAAGAGACCTAAAATCCTCCAGTTTTATACCACATCACATGAAGTGGCACTGTAGCCCTTCTTTGCAGTGCCCTGCCAATGTAATTCAGGTTTCACGGGTAATTAATTCTCCATGCCAACGAGTCCTTGAACTGCCTGTTATAATACTAGCAGCATAGAGCCAACTAAAGATCTGAGTTTGCAGATTTTATCCCTTGAAAGGTGAGTACAAACTACGAATTTGTGCTCCTGTAAAAAAAAGGAAAAAAAAAAAAAACCCACCACAAAAGAAAGAATGACTGAAAGAAAAACTTACATCCAGATGAGGAAAATTGATTCTTTGGATTTCTCTGGTTTCATTTATTTACTGACTATGTTTCAGTTGTCATAGGTATGTTCTATAGGAAAAATATAATTTTAATTTCCCAAATAACATATATAGAAGTTATGATCAGCACTTGCTTACTTGTCTAGAGAAAAACATTTTATAATACCATCTTGATTTCTGAACACTGCACAAAGAAGTTTGTTTGTTTCCCTATGTGAATTTGACAATATCCCTTTTAAAATTTCTTCTGTTTTCATCTGTTTCTCAAGACAAATTACTGTGTCTGTAGGGGCACTTGCAGACTACCAGCCAGTGTCCAGCACAAACATTGCAGCCTTGTCTTCCCTATTAAACCTGTATTTTGACAGTGTTCCTTACTTCATTTCCTTCTAGGACTGGGGAAAAGGTTGTAAGTGGACAAGTTGTCAAAGATCACCTTTTAATAAAGATTTGTTGTATGCAAAACTGAAATAGTTATAAGCAACAAAAGGGGGCATTACTGTGCTCTTGCGCAAGAATTATTCAACGAAACTTGGATCATTAATTTTATACATGTAGATCAGTCCTGATATTTTTCTTTATCCATCAAAGGGAAAAAAATTAGAGTTAGAAAAGAAACGCTTCATGCTCTTTTTCCTAGAAAATAATTGTCTAATGTGTCTCTAACTTGCTAAAAGCAAAAGGTTCTTTTTTAAACTAACTAATATAACCCAAAGAGGGTGAAATGAAGAATACTTGTTAATGTTCATTTGGATTAGTGTAAATTTTATTAGCTCTGAGGTGTAATTGTCAGGAACTTGTAGTTTCGTACTGTGGGGGATTATTCAAACACATTGGTGCCAATGTTTGCTCAGTGCAGTCAGGATGACTGCGTTTTCTGGGTCAACATTGTCTGAAAAAGTTTGCTGTACGGTACAACTGAGAGAAGAAACTAAACACTGACTCTCACTTCACATAGCCTTTTCATGCTTTGTGAGGTGAGTCAAAGTTTTGCTATTTAAAGATCAGACGTTTAGGGAAATTGTATTTCTGCTTTTGCACCAAGAGCGTGTGGTGTCTGGTGTCTGTCAGAAGGCTGACTTCTCCAGTAACCCCATTCTTCGGGGCTTTTTTCAGCTTTTATGTGACTTAGAACAAATACATGGAAATTGAAGTATTTTTAAAAGTTGGTCCAGGCTAATTACAGACTTCCATTCTCCTTATCTGAATGTTGTGTAATCACCAAAATGGTGTTTAATGCTAAATGCCGATCCCCGGTGTTGGCTTCACAGTGTTCTAACCTTAGCTGGAGTCTGGACTGCTTGTTGTTGCAGAGACAATGAAAGACAGGATTCCTCTGCAACAGACACTTGGATTTTCCTTTTAAAGATGTTCACACTCTTCTGGTGTAATTACAGCCTGCCAGAGTGAGGAGCATGAAACTGTTTATCTTGCGAAGCTTAAAATAAAAGGTGTATGTGAAAACAAGAACACGATCCTTTTTCTAGCAGTCCAGCACCAAGTCCCATCCCCTTCCTCTCCTGAGGCTTCTTCCCCTGAAATTTAGAGCACCTTCTTATTAATGCATTTTTAGGTGAGTGGTGGGTTTCTTTTTGTCTTCTGTGTTGCTGCCATTAAATTATTCCTGTTTGTTAATCCGTTTTAAGTTAGCGTTGCATGTCAGCATATGAAGTCTCAGGTGTGGGTGCACAGATCTCATGAATTATGCTCCAGTCTAATTATATAATGTGCACCCCAGTTCCCATGCAGGCTTCCCCTTGCACAGACCTCTTGAATCTTCTTGGTCTTGAGTGGTTTTGGACGGGGTTTTTTATTGACCCACGTCACCTTGCTTTATCCACAGCCCCAAAATAAAAAGAGAAGGAATGTATGTGGCAGGTCAGTACCCTGGAGGGAGGAGGCATGACTCCACGGTTCCTTTCCCACCCCCTTCCTTTTTGCCCCCAGATATCCCCTCCCTTCCCTTGTGTAAGAGGACGGTTTGCAGAGCTTTAGTCAGTAATGTCAAAAATGTTAAAGTTTAAGTGGCTACCCATTCCTCCCCAGGCCAGTCATTTTCAGTCACAGGTTTAAATCTGCTGCAGCAAAGCCAAGCCTCTGTGCTTGCATCAGGTCTTACAAAAGCAAGGCTGTTTGACTGACAGGCACGGAGAGGGGGTTCTGATAACATACTGAGCCGAGCCTGGAAGCAGAGGATCGAGGACAAGGCTGTGCCAGAGGTACTGTGCATTATGGATGAGGCACTCAGGTCGGTCGTTGATTGATGGAGGGACAGTTACGCTCTTTCACAATGCTGGGTAAGATCATCTGGACTGTCACTTAATATGAGCTTTCTTGTCGGTGGGAAGATGACTTTTCACGTAGCGATCCAATGCAGATTGCGAATGACAGCCATGCTCTCCCCTCTGCTTTGTAAGGGTTTAGTCGCTCGTGCAGGTGAGTTAACCTAAAATAGCTTTATCGCTTGCCAGGTGCCAGATGCTGGAATTAACTCTTATTCTCAGAATCTCCGGCTGACTATAACTGTTGGGAAAGCACCTGTTTGGTGACATAACATATATGTCCTTTATCTCTAGCAGCCAAGGTGCCATCTAACTGCTGCATAGGTATGGTATTAAATTAAGGAGGTGAGCTCAGGGGAATGCAAATTTTTTCTACTCTTTCAGGACAGAGAAAGAAGCTGTAACAAACAGTTCTGGAGACTTTGAAGCACAGCCACAGTGCTGAGGTCTTTGACTGACAAGTCTTCTGCTTTCTTCTTCTTACAGGGCTCCTCCTACAGATGTTCTGAACACGTCTGCATCCCAGCAATTTTTTACTGCGCCCAGGTACTGAATGTAAGGAACAAGCTGCATAAAAAGAAGCGTGGGGTGTAGGAGAAGGAGCACTGTGAGGAGTATACCAGTAGTCATGCCTATACAAAATGCAGGCAGTGGCGTGACTTCAAGCAAAGATTATTTGAGAAAGCATAGTTGCTGAATGACCGAGTTTATTCTTAGAAAATGACAGAATAAGATTCTTATTCAACAATATGGCTTATAATCATCTTAAATGGTATGTGTCAGGCTTGACTTCCTAAGTGTCATCCTTTCACTGTGTGACTGGGAGTTTATTTATTGCTTGAACGGAATTTCTTTTCCTCCCTACAGGTCTTGAAAACTAGAGCTCAGGCACTTCTGGATCAGTCTTTTCATCGAAATACTGGAACTACTATGAAGTCGTCTTGGTTTGCACTCATCCTGGCAGTGCTCAGTACTGAATTGCTAACAATTCCCTGTTCCACCATCAAGTCCCCGAGGTTCAGAGGACGCGTGCAGCAGGAGCGAAAAAACATCAGACCAAATATCATCCTTGTACTCACAGATGATCAAGATGTGGAGCTAGGTGAGAAATAATTGTTATTTGCTACTTCATTTCATCACGTGTCTTTCGGTAATTTCTGCCAAGCAGAAAGCATTTTAAATTCAGAGAAGGTACTGGTCCTGGAACAACATCAGAATGTGAGACAAGTTTGGAAAATGACTTAACAAATATTATATAATCGCATTCTTCACACTTCATTACAAACTTTAGGAACCCTATGCTTATCAAAATCTGCCATGGAAGGCTTTAATCACCTTTAAATAATTATTTAATAATGCATGCAAAGACATAGGGGTAAAAAACTTGTGTCAAAAGCCCTTCTTTATGACTTTCCGTAGCATTTAAAGATTTGAGCCTTATGAGGTTAACCTTCCCCTTAGGGATGTATAGGTGAGTATCTATATTCTCCACATATTTGTCACATGTATGTATGTCACCTGACATGGTTATGCACAGACAAACTGGTCTGGTTCTAGAATATAAGTTTAGTATTTCTATGAATTATTAAAGTGTTATGACTATGCTATATGGATAAACATAGAATTGTTTTGCTTTTACAAGTTTACTAAATATCTGAGCATGACCTGGACATAGCAGCCAGGAGTGATTTTCACATATTTTTCTTTGGGTAGAAAAAGTTAAAACACTTGGATGATATTCCAGGAGGCATTTGAATGTTTTCCATTAAGTAAGTTAGAAAGATATAAATGGTACTTATGCATATAACTGATTTTTTGGTTCACTGCCTGAAGTGAAAAATCAAGGAGGGAAACCCCCAAGCAAATATTTTAGTTTTGGGGGTGGGAGGCAAGATCAAAAAGGTGAAAAAACGGCAAATCAATTTGAAATTAAATCTTGCATTCTTAGTGCTTTTAATGAAAGACATGCTTTTAATAAAAGTCAAAACGTCATATGACACTGAAAAATCAAAATGCTTGATTCCAGAAAACTTGTAACAAAATAGTTCATTTGTTCTGAAATCACATACTTTCAGCCAGAAAGTTGTAGACATAAAGTGGTCTAGATCTAAAAGCAGTTCTTTAGTTGCTAGCATTTTTTTGTATTTGTCATGATGCAATAGTAATTTACACAGTCCTTCAGGGTTGTGAGAACATAATTAATAAACTATATTTCATGACTGAGTGTTAGTGCTTTTATGCAGCAGTGCTCCAAGACCAGACCTTTAGATCTGAGCACATCTTATCTTTTTTATTTCTCACTCTTTCAAATGTCTGCTCTGTTTAGCCGTGCTGCATAATGAATGGCTGTTCCTGGGTCTGGTTTTGGGCTAAAATACAGCTATTACAATAGGAATGCATTTCTTCTTGATAGAGTCGTTCTGAAAATTTTGTTAAAAGGGTCAAGTCATGCCTTCCTTTTTGTGGTCCGAAAGAGCCTACTTTCTTCAGGGCACTGGAGAAGGTAGGTCAGCGGACACACATCTCTGAACAACATTACTGACTCTCTGCCTTCAATCTTGCAAGAGGGTTTGCAAGTGGTGAAAGAGCAGGAAGGATGTGGCAAGCCACTTTTTGCTCATATTGTGGAGCTCCTCTCTTTGAAAGCTGCTCTGGATGTTTGCAGGGCACTCTGGCTCCTATTAGCAAGCAGTTGAGCAATAGCCTGGATGTGTATGCATTCCCTCTGCACTGAATGAAGACACAGCTTTCCCCTTTCATAGATCATTTCACAGGAAACAGGATTCAGCCCCAAGATTTACTGTACTGCGTTATTTGCACTTCTACTAATAAATCATTTGCCTTATCTGAAAAGTAAAGCCACACTCTTTTCCATGTGTGAATTATCCCCTAGCCCTTTGGTGATTCCTGAGGAAAATATTAAGTTTCCCAAAGGTCAGTAGGAAGTAACACTTTCTGCCACAAACAGGAAAAAAAAAATATGGACATTGCCATCCAAAAATCACAAAGCTGAAAGTCTCTCAATATGGATTATTTGTTACTGTATTCCCAGCACGAACATTTCTAAAAGCTCTTCTAAATGAATGCTTGAGCATAAAAGCGTATAAGGTACGTTACAGACTTCCATCAGGAAGAATTTGTCTCCAGAGCATGTACAAACATCGAACCAAAACATTCAGCTGCCTGCGTGCAAATGATATACAGGGGAGTTGTCCAGAGTAAAATTTGCAAGAGGCAGGGATCTTGTATTTAGTTAGTGCTCAAAGCATAGCAGTATGCACATCTTCCTGTTGATCTGCACCATCCCTCTGAATTTTGCATTCTGAATGCAAAAAAGCTCAGCAGAGCTGCTGTCTCATTCAACTTATCAGATAAAACCCACAAATTGCTCCACAACTACAGTCAGTTCCTATCTATGTTGGGAGGAATGCGGCACAGAGGAAGGACATTACTGATCAGTAGGTGGATGGCAGCTTAAGAGGTACAAAGCAGCCTGGCCCGCAGCTCTTGAAGAAACTCAGCAAATAACTTGGGCCCAGAAGCTGGGATTTGACTGGTTAAATTATGTCTCTGTGCCCTTTCTTACCCTCACCAAGGTCCTAAGAGCAGAGAAATAACTGCCCAACAGGGAGGCAAATGGGCATCTTGCTCCACGCAAAGCACCAGCTCCCAGAACTTGCACAGAACTACTGCCCCCATGCCGACAACGTACTGCTCCCTGCCCGACAGTGGCCCCAGCTCCCACTGAGGTCAGGTCTGTACCCTATTCCGGGTACAGGTATTTCCAACTTTTTGCTCACCCATCTCTTCCCTTGTCATCCAGGTTCTCTATCACTTGCACACATCAGCACCTCAAACCATGACCCACCCTAATCATTCTGATAATTCTCACTGTGAATAATATCTTGCATAATGTCAGAAAGGAGTCAAAACTAATGAACACATCGGTAGTTCCAATGTTTATAACCCAGAGCCATTTGAGTTGTCAAAAAAGTGAGAAAAGGTAAAAAAAAACCAACAAAACCAAGAGGAAAAATCCATCTGAGGCAATTATGTTTTTCTGTACCCTTGTTTACAGCCTAATGCACCCAGTGAAATCCATATAAACATCCACAGAGTACTGTGGTGAGTGACAAGATCACAGAAATCACTGGATACATCCTATCAGGCATAATTGGCTGGTTTGCTTTCCATCTTCACTAAAACTTTCAAAGCACTAAAAAACACAAACTGAAAAAATGGGGATATGTTCTGGGGTCTGAAAAAGTGCATCACCTTCCTGGGGCCTTACGTACAACCCCAATAAAGCCAAGGTGGCTTTAGCCGTCCCTTTGTAGAGATGCCCACCTGTGGGACACCTGGATGAAAATCCATAGCAACTTCAAGGCTTGCTATGAAACCCTGGTTACCAAACATATTCCTTGATGTATGAGAACAGACTGAGAGGTGACACTGAATTTCTTGCCTGACAAAACTTGCCAACTTCTTTGTCCAAAGTGGCTGTTCCCGGTTATCTGGTTCCCCTCGGGTGCTCCCCAATTGGTCATGTAGAGCGCAAGTGTCCTGCTGTCAGACAGCTCCTGCGTACATGTGCCCTGAAGACTGTGGGCCAGATGGTAAAGAGCACAGGCTGTGAGGAGAGCTGCAGACAGCAGAGGATTATAACTTATATCAGCAAGTTTTATCTCCTACTTATGTTTTGTTTTCCAAATGAGGAAGTCTCACCTGCTTTGAAGTGCCTATTCCAGAATTTCCAGAGGGGCTAAATCTATTATCAGTGTCAGTAAGTGCATACCTGGAGGAAAAACTTACCCATAAACAGCAGGTTTGCAAAAGCAGAGGGCTGACCAAGCAGAGGAATGAGGAAGCGCTCTAACAGCTACTCATTTATAATGCATAGAGGCATGAGAGTGCACATCAGCTCTGCTGCTGTTACCTGAAAAATGCACTTTGCATCTGAAGACCTACAAGCACTTCAGAGCTCAGCTCTCAGTAATAAACTGTGACATTTCAAAAATGGAAGAGCTATGGCAGAACAAACCAAACCAAACAAAAACTAAAAAGAAAAAGCCAGCCTGGGGTCCAAGATAAAGAGTGAGCAAGATGTCTCATTTGCCTTCTACTCAACAAGTTAGTGAAATGCTCCCACTCATACAAATGGAGACCTGTTGTGCTCAGGGACCTCTCAGTTACCCTCCTACTTCTCTGTATCTCTAAACACATGGGGTTTGCCCGCACCGAGTTCAGGAAAGCATTACTGTAGACACTCTGCATTTAGAAAAGAGGGGCTGTGAAAGAGGAAGAGTCCAAAATGATGGTGACTTATATGCAGGATATTGAATGCATCCTTAAAGACACAGGCATTGGCACGGCCCCAGGAAATGCTGAAGAGCTCTTCCTTTTTTTAATCAAGGAATTTTGGTGCAAAAGGTTTCATAGTCAGCATTGGCTCCTTAGCCCTCCAAAAGCCAAAGCATGCTTAACTTTAAGTAGTAAAATCTTTTGTAAGATTTTACTTCTTACACCTAAAGTTGAGCCTCCCTGGAAGTTTTGTGGTTTTACAGACCTATCTTTCACGTTTAAAAAAAAAAAAAAAATTAAAATCAATATTCAACTAACCCAAACAAAACCACCAAGAAAAACTCGTATTGATTCAGTGAAATTAATGAATTTAAATTTGAGCCCACAGCTTAAAATTACTGGGCAAAACAAATTGTAAAAACAAAGGGAAAAAAAGTAGAATTCCAGAAACCTCCTTTTGCCATCAAAATCATACAAGTATTACAATTCACAGACTTATTTCCTGGACACATCCTGCCATCTCTGCGGTTCACCCTCACCCTTCAATCTGCTCTGTTGGATAACAGAAAGAGCAAAGTTTGACAGCTGTCAGCAAATACTGACAGACCCGATCAGGAGCTGCTCGGTCTTTCTGCAGTCTGAAAGCTGCAAGCCCTGCCTGTCTCACCTTGTTGATCATGAAGATGTTTTAAAGCATGCAGAAAATGCCTTTGTTCTTTAAACAGGATGAATACAGTTTCTTGAGAAAGGTGCTGTATTTGGGCAATATTTTTTGCATACAGACTCACCCCCAAAAGCTCATTTTAAACATACTGCTTTAGTACTGGAGTCAGAAATGCTGATCCTGTGTCCAGAGAAACTTTCCTCTAGCAAAATTGTTAGAAAATTGTCTCTCTCTTCTCTGATTATCTGGTAGAACAGGAAGAATTGTAACAGATTATTGGTAATCTCAGAATTTTACTGTCACACTGATGAATGATGCGGTCTTTAACACACTGTTTTCCTACAGCAATGTTTGAAGAACTATTGATCTATAAATTGGATACAGCTCTAAAGCTTTAAAATTGTATTTCTGGTTTAGTCTGCATTTTAATTTTGTTTTGAAGCTTGAGAAAAATATATTTCTGGAATCTTGAAAAATATTTTGGTGGTATAATGAAAATCTTTTCTTCTAAAATCACCTAAGCTATGAAGTAGTACAGCCTGATGTCCAAAGGCAAGCTAATCACTGATACTTTACTTTTAATGGCATAGTAGCAGCTAATATATTCTAACTTCTTTTTGCAGCACAGTGATGATCAGTACATCTTATTGCAGGGTCCTTACAGGTGATGAATAAAACCAGAAGGATTATGGAGAATGGAGGGGCCTCTTTTATCAATGCATTTGTAACCACCCCGATGTGCTGCCCATCGCGTTCCTCCATGCTGACTGGGAAGTATGTGCACAACCACAACATATACACCAACAATGAAAACTGCTCTTCTCCCTCATGGCAGGCTACTCACGAGCCACGTACCTTCGCTGTGTATCTCAACAACACTGGGTACAGAACAGGTAAGAGACAAATCAACAGTAGCTCCTTGATTAATGTGAAGATGACAGCTATTCAGCAGTGCATCTCGAATCACAGCCTAAAATGAATTCTGTGACTATTCCCCCAAATCAGGTTTACAGAGCAGAGGTTTAGTGGTGTGGAGAGGGAGGGTAGTATTGCCTGCTAGTCCAGATCTGCGGCTAACAGCCACGTAAAGAAACTCACTTGTAATGGAGCGGCATATTTTCACGCTTGGCGGTCCCAGGTGGGAAATAAGCTCTTGGGCAGTTACACCTAGTGGAAAAGAGGTGCATTTTAGTGGCATCGTGGGTCTGAACTGGCAGTTCCAGACGTGATTATGGTCAGTATTATGGCTTGCTTGTGGACAGCTGCTAACAGTTATGGAAGAAGATTTCAGGGCCAGGCTGCAGACTGATGCCAAAGACCTCACAGGAGCAAAGTGCCTGTCATGGGAGTGAAACAAGGTGAATGGTATAATTTAAACTTTGCCATGGGGCGATATTTCATTTGCATTTTCTGAAAAGGTATAGAAACATGCCTTTAAGAAGGATTGTTCTGCTGTGCACCAATAGGATTTGATAGTTTTCTTGTAAATTCCTGGTGGTTTTCCGTAGTCAGGAGATCCCTTTCCTGTCTACAAAGAACTCTTCTTATTCCTCTCGTCTGCACTTCAGCCTGATGTAAAACCTGATTCATTTCTGCATCACCTATCCCCTAAGAGTCAATCTGTAGACACGTTAGGCTCCAGCCTGACTTCCCTTTCCTAAGGTACAGGAGTTGTGCAAGGTCATCAGGGTGCAATTTGTCCAGAAGTGTCATTCATCTACAAAGACTCCCCTTTTACAGGACCAACGAGGCACAGATCTCAGTGCCAACTGCGTTCCTTACAATGTAATGGGCAGCAAAGAAATTTGCTTCTGTCAGAGGCTTAGGCACAAGAATGAATGGCTTTCAAAATGCAGAGCAGTCAAATGTCTCCATGCTGTCTGCTTGTTCTAATTCTTTTAATGCTGCGATATCCAGTGCCTTAAATTTGTCGGCCTGTTTGCCATCTTCACACAGACAGCTCTCTCTTTTTTTCTTCTGTCTCTCTGTATCTGTAGTGGTGGTGAACTTCTGCATCCTGTTTAAAAAGTAAAAACAGTCAAATATTTAACATCTTTGAACCCGGTGTTGGCTCTGACACATGTGCTGAATAGTACTTCAGTCTCTATGAAGCTGGTTTCAGTGGTTCCCATCTGATTACAGCACTGCTAAACCTGAGTAAGGGCCAGCATCAGGGTTCTGCAGGAGACAAAGAGGGAGAAGAAAATTGGCGATCACTGCTAGAAAAGGTGTTGAATTTGCCCTAAAATAAGCATTGACTCATGGCTTGTATCTCAAAAATCTTTTCTGCTTGGTTAACGGCTGCTTCATGTGGGACCTAGTTTTCCTGTTTCTAAAAAATGTAGTATCTTACTGATTTGTAATCTACTACTTGCACAACTGAATGCCTCATGCGTAAATTGGACAGCCCTGTCGCTAGCCCTCTCTGCCCTTCTTGTGGTAAACACTCTGCTTTGGTATACCTTCTGCACTGCCGTGTATTATGAAGGCATGTGGAGATGTCTACTAAATGCAGACTTGGCCCTATTAAATGGAAAAGAAAAAAGGGTCAAAAGAAAAGGAAAAGGGAAAAAAATCCCTTTCCAACGGCAGGCAGAGAGAACGCCAGTCTTAAACTATCAGGGTTGAGATTTAACAAAGGACAGGCAGGAGAAAAAGGAAATGGAAACAAATGAAGATACTTTTATGAAACTCTGATTTTGACCAAGGTATATTGTTTGAACCTATAATAATATGGTCTTAAAGAATTTTTTCCATTCACTCCTTGTAAGACGAGCCTACCTTCTAATTACTCCACAATTATTTTTTGAAGTAGCACCTTAATTAACTGTAGAGCTTATAATACATTTTTCAAGGAGAGTGTTGCCTCATTAAAAAGTCATCAAAAGTCCGCTAACCAACTCATAATCTAAACTTCACAGCTGGAGAGTTCAGTAAAATTGTAATGACTGAAGAATATCTGGGTGTCAAGAGTAATTGGGAGTAGAAAAGAGGGAAGTGAGGGGAGAGAGTGGTTATGTGCCACATAGGCTAGTTGTGACTCTGTGCTGATGTTGCAGACACTATGGGTATTTACCCTGTGCATTTTGAGAGGAAATCAGTATCCTCCTCAATGGGAAACTGAGGCAGAAAAAGAGGAGTGACCCAAGGCCACCCACAGTTTGGTGGAAACACTGATAAGGGACTAGTCCTGAGAACCCCAGTCCAGATGACACAATATGCAATACCTCCAACCTGGATCTCTGCTCAAAACATGGAGGATTTACCTCTCATTTTTTGCATAAGGTCAAATTATTATATAAACCCGTTGAAATAAGGGGATGGGAGCGTGTCTATATGATGTCTTTACTTCTGTTTACTCCAAGTAGTTTCCAACATCTATAAAGCATCTGCTGTCTAAACCTGCCGCAGCCGTAACTGAACCCCTCTATACTGCAATTGATCACGTGTGGGCAGACTGCTTGTGAGGGGAGTCCTGCCGAAGCCACGAGGACTCCACACAAGCACAGCAGGCCATTTAAATGGAGCTCTGAAATGTGCTCTGATAATCTGCAGGCATAATTAGAGCCCACTGGAAAAAACTAGAAAAAAGAAATCCAGAATGTTTTTTTCTTTCCTTTTTCTGTTTTACTCTTCTACTCCTGTTCTACTCTGATGTGACATAATGGAAATGTTGCATTTCATGGAAACACACTTTTTTGAAGCAGGAACTGTGCTGGGTGCTAGCAGGGCAGACAATATTCAGGAATTTCACTGCCAAAACCAAAAATCACTTTGCTTCTAGTTATCATTTTAAAAAAAATCCCAAAACAATTCAGGATGCTGCACTGTTTACTCTTT
>NW_010263453.1:41915-62798 GCF_000690775.1 Eurypyga helias
CAGCAGTGAGACATCTGCACACCCTCCCGATAGTTGAACGTCCACAAAATTGGTAATATGAAACCTCAATTCTTAAAAAATAGCAGGGAAGACTCACTAAATAGGTAGAAAAAGAAAACAAAGCAACTCTGGAGAGCTTCAGCGAGATGATATATTTGTTTTAATTACATAGGTACCAGCTGCTCATATTGGCAAGGAAAAAGGGTCACTCTGTAATCACTTTCAAATTTTCTGCAGATTGGGAGAAAAGCTTGAGAAGTTTTCTTTTGTCTTGTAGTTTTTATTGTCCGTAGATATCCCTTCAACTATTTAGATTCAGAAATAATATTTGGAATATTATTAGTTGCAGGAGTTAGAGGTTTTGTTTCGTGTTTTCCCAAGCATTGGCTGGTGATTTGCTGTTCTTTCAGTCCTTCCTGCGATAGTGCTGACGTCTCTTACTTTCTACTGTTCTGTCCCGGCCCTACAGCACGTAGTCTTGCCTCTCAGATGTGCCCTTTGGTGTTGTCAGTTCACACTGCCATTCACCTACACAAGCACAAAGGAAAATTCCAGGAGTGCACTACCTTGCACTGCCTTGGCTTCTTCCAGGAGGAAAGGAGGACTGTGCTACTTCTTAATAACTGAGCAGTAGCCAAGCATTACCTTAGTTTTTTGAAAGATAGAGCCATGTCAGCAGCATAGCCAATATCCAGGAGACATAATTATGACAATGATTTTATTGGTAAATCGCATGTCACACTTTGTATACTGCAGGATTTTATGCAGCTGAAGTTTTATCCCTTTGTGAATAAGAAGAGAAATGCAAGTTTAAAATTCTCACCCTGACTTAACGTACAAGTGCATTCAGAGCCCTCTCTGCTTAGTGTCACTTTGTAATGTTACTGTCTTCTAATCCTCGCTCATCTTAGCCTTTCAGAGCCAGCAGAACTGTATGGGAGGGAACGGGGGTCTCCCTTGGTTCAGCGGCCGCTGACAGCCTCACAGCAACATGCCAAACTCAGGACCAGGCTCTGCCCTTACGGAATCCCACCTGAAGGAATAGACATTACCAAATTAGGCAATTATTTGCTTAGATTTTTTAGAATTGTCTTTGGGAAGATGCATTTCCCAATATTATTTCTTGCTCACAAGTCTCAATCGATCAGAACAACATTCAGGATTGAAGCAAGCATGTGTCCTGCTGGCATTCTCAGCCTTTCATGGGACAAAAGTGGTAACATACCCAAGTAAAGCAACTCGAATGCTGATTTCTAAATACTTGCATTTGTAGAACTCAAAACTCGGCAAGTGACTGGACATCAAGGTGTTGCCATCTGGCATGTTTTGACACTAGTCACAGAATTCTGTGTAGTGATGAACAGAAATGGTCTCTTCCTTGACATCTAGCTAATACGTTCAACAGTACATGTCAACTTCTGATGCGTGTCAGTTGATACCTGTCACTTACTGGTAATTTCTTAGTGTAGTGACCAGAGAACTAATAAAATGCTAAGATGACAGGAGTCTGAAAGCGAAGGAGTATTTAAACTGTGCACCATTGCCTTCTGACACACAGGGACAAGTTAATATTTCATAAAGGGAGCAAAAGCTATGCCTCCTGAAGGTGTGGGCAGACAATACGCTTTCTCTGGAGGCAAAACCAGTGTGTTTCCTGTTCACAGCTTTACAGTACAATTCACTGCCAGCACATGCTATTTTTAATCTGCATCGTTTCAGTGACCTAATTTGTATCCTGCCTCATGCACCCTTTCAAAACAGCAAAGGTGACAGAATATGATACAGGGGTAGGAATGAGGGAGCAGGGAATGAGTCCTGGTTTTCAGAATATTTCTAGAATGAAAAATACAAAAGAGAAAGTGCACTCTACGCATTCAGGTTCTTTCTTAATTTGTATAAAAGAGGCTGGGGAGCAACAAACATAATTTAACTTGTAAATATTTTAAATAATTAAAAATATGTCTCACTTTTCAGAATAAAATTGCACTTTCAGTCAAACTCAGAAATGTATAAGTAACAGTGAAATATGCCAAATATATAAAAATAGTCCACATAAAATGACATGTAGAAGAGGGAAAAGGATGGAAAAGTTAACATGCAGGATTTTCTGCTTCTACGGTATCATGTGAAGTAAAACTTTTGTTTGTTTGTTTGTTTCTGTTCAGGACCCCATCAAAAGCCACAGCATGTCTGCTTATTTATGCTTAAAACAGAACTCTTTGTTATTAAATATTGCACAGAAAACCATACCCTAAAGCATTTTTAGCAAGGTTATGCATTCAAGTGTTTCATTTAGGAAAATGTGGGTAGAACATCGTCTGTGCAACTATTTCATTGTTCGTGTGGCTGAATGATATTCTTTAACTACATAGTAACATTCCACTTTATGGAAGGTGAAAATTTCTCAGTTTCAAGAGATAGACCAGGTCTATCAAGAGGCATGGTGCTGGCATCTGCATCGGCAAGGATGGGGTCTCAGATCCCCTCTGCAAAACTCTACTGCTTTCTTACTGAGTTATTAAGCAGAATGGGTTTTTATCACATACGTGGGGGCTGATGGGGTGGTGTGCAGCCATAGGTTTTCAGATGCCTGCTGAAAGGAAGGCATCAGTGAGACTCAGAAGTCCTTTCCAGGCACTGTTGTGTCCTCCCTGATGTCCAAAGGTGTTTGTTCTTCTGCACATCTGGCTCCCTTCATCCTACACTGTTAGGCAGAGCAGTCTCCACTCTTCAGTTTTCTTGTCCACATTTTCTGGCCTTGCAAGACCTCACCCCAGCCTCTGCCCTAAGCCTTGTGCCCCAGCATGTCTGTCCTCGAGTTGCTCTCACTCTCCCTCCCCCCCTGCCAACCAGTCAGTCCTTGACAGACATGTCCTGTTCCCACCACTTACCAGCAGTGATCTTCTTTCCCAGCCTCCTCATCAAATCTGCTTCTCCCCTCTGCCCTTGCCTTGTCAGTCAGCCTTTTTCTCCTTTCTGCACTCACTGTCCAGTTTCTTGGTTGACATTGCAAGTCCTGGGCTCCTAAGTCCCCCCTCCAGTTTCCCCCTTCCCTCCCCTCTCTCAGTGCCTTTGCAGGATCTCCTGCTGTTCCCCAAACTGCTTGTCTTTATCTGGACACCTCCTGCCCTCTGCATTTCCATGGACACCTCCTGCCCTCTGCATTTCCATCAACTTTCTCCCACCCACTGACATCCCTCCCAGGTGGACAGGGAAGAACGTCCCAGGTGCCCCGATCTCCAGCACACTCAAACTGCAGGGTTGTTTTCCAAACTGAGCAAACTTCAGGCAGATTTTCACCAGGTCTCTCCTTGACAGAGAGTCTGTCATGCGTTTGACAGGGTTCGTGCTCTCGGTGCAGAGCTATCAAATGAAAGCTCGCATAATTTTTTTCAGATGTTAAACGTAATTCCTTTTCCATTACTCAGTTCTCAAAGATGGCTACTGTTCGGGCTAAGAAGTTTCAAAAAATTCAGCCTGAGGCAGACATCCAGTGTGGAAAATTTCAGTCCAAGTACAAGAAGGTTATAAGGAACTGAAAACAGGGTCTTATAATGAGAAGTGTCAGACAACATGAATACTGGAAAGTGCTACCAGCTTGGCCCATATTACAGGCTTTGTTAAAGACATCACCCAGGCTAACGATTGCTATATCAGGTTATAAGCTAATGCCTTTTGCAACTGCTGAGTTATAAAATCTTTAACGCTCTTTTTGGTTGCAATGGTAAACCTGGCAGCAACTGGGAAAGACCCACAGAGCTGGAGAAAAAGTAAAAGAAACCTGAGGTTTTTCTACTGCGGTTAAGTTACAAGACTGGGAACTGCGAAATCTGAATAATATTCTTGGCAATGACACAGGCTTCCTGCGTGACTTAGGTCCAGCGGAAGGTTGACCTCTTGGTGCCTCAGTTTCCTCACTACATTTTTGGGACAGTGTTTATTTCGTTTCTGAGGTAGTGCTGGCATACTGAGCTGGCTTTCTGCTCTTTAATGACGTGAGGCACTAATCCTCCATAATTTTTCAGCAGAAGGGAAAAAATCAAAATTTTTGGTTTGATTCTATCATTTGCATAATGGGAAGAAAGCAAGGAGAAGTTTACTGGAATAATCCGGAAGTTGCCGTTTTGTTGGGCTGTGTCCCCAGAAGTACAGAATCACTGTGTGTCAGCCCTGAAATGTCATATAAACAGTGCTTTGCAAGCTCCTGTAAATGGTTTCCTGACTTTGTTAAAGGAAGTGGGCTGTCTACTTAAAGCTCTTGTCTGGGTCACGGTGACTAAACCTTACTGCAGCATGCCTTTTTAAAGGTTTGGGTTTGTTTTAAATCGGAAACGTTGCCATAAGCCTCAACAAATAACAAGGGTGGAGAACATAATAATGTCCTTTGATCCGAGGAAGTTCAGAGATGTCTCGCCAGAGATGTAGCCCAGTACACCTGTATGCTAATCCGCTAATGCTGACAGCAGTTAGGGGACTAATTCTGTGGTGTACTACTATAAACATTAGTTATAAATGCTTGTAGAAAATACTGGGGAAAAGAATACTGGGAATTAAGAGAATTTGAATCACATTCAGCTACAAATATCCTGGCTTCAAACTCCAGAGATCCTCTGGGTCAAATTCTCCTTGTCTTGCACCCATTGCAACCCCCTGGATCTCTTGGTCCGGTTCAGGACTCATCAGCTAATTGCTAAAGAGAAAACAAAACCCTGTACTAAGGCATCTATTCATATTGGGTACCCAACATATTCTGCAGCCACTCCTGAGACACACAGGTGTCTGTATAGCTGTTCACCATGCCATGTGGTGTTGTTTGCATAAACTTAATTGAACATGCTCACACAGAATACAATTATTCTGATACACTAAGCTACTCTACATGTGATTAAAAAATAACAACGTGTCCTGGGAACAGTTAGCAAAACTGCCAGAATGCAGATAAAAACTGTCGTATTAACATTCAAAAATCGGCATTTATCTTTCCTCTTATCCCTGTGGGGGCCATTACATGCAATAATGAAAAGATGTCCCTTGAAATGGCATTACTTTTTAATGAGGCTTTTACCCATTGAGTCAGAATCTCCGTTTTATTAATTACAAGCAGAAGTGGCTTCCTAAGGCCTGCAGCTGCTGAGTCCAAGTGGCTTCTAGGCCTGAGCATTCCCTGTCAATACTCAGGCTTGGGCAATTCAGCAAGTGTTGGGCTACAGCTAAGTTAAGGACGTGGGTTGATTCTACAAGTTGAGCGTGTGAAGATCCAGCAAGGATATTTGCACATCATGATGTCAGCTCCTGGGCTGTTCTGTGACATGTTCCATAGTACTTTAGTTGTTTCCAATCCTCTGGTGAACAAAAAACAACTAGGACACCCATCGTGATGACTTGCTGATTATTATTTGGCCCCATGGACACTACTATGCTTTCTTTTTACTCTGGCACTTGTCTTCATTCGGAGCGTGAAGAGCCAGACACTAACTGCTGGCGCTGGGCTCCAGCTCTGACTCACTTGCCCTATCCTATACTCAGTGGTACTCAGAAAACCCCACGGTGAAGGGACTGAACTCTTGTGTTTCAGTAAAAGCCTGGCTTTTCCCTTCATCTGTCTAATTACTCATATCCTCCTGAGCTTTTGACCAACAAACCACTCTTGGTTAAAGCAATTTGGCAAATGTGATGCATTATCACGGCTACTGCTGCTTCTGCTAGTATTTAGACATGGGAACTGCTTTATTCTGCAGTGGGGGGAAACATCTATTTCTGCAAACTGTCACTCAAGGAGCTGCTTAAAACTTGACAGCTCCGAGATTATTTTTATGATAAAATACTAAATCATTTCCAGCACAAATGAGAATGGTTCAGTCTGTCAGTCTGAAGTCTCATAACATTGCACCAAAATATGGGGTTCAGGGGACCAAAGAGGAGCTAACAATACATTACTGAATTTAGAAAATTAAGTAATCTAAAGCAAGGAAATTCCAATATGCACTGGCCCCCACCAACCAAATCTAAGGCTTCCTTTCCCTTTCTAAATTCAGTTCACCTTTTCTTGTCCTTATGCCCCAGGTCATTTTGTCTCTCCTTTTTATTCTAGTGGCTTTCTCTCAGGTAATGTCTTAATATCAAAAGAGACTGAGGAGAGAAAGAAGCTGATTGTTCTTTGGTTTAGTGCCAAAACTGAAGCTGTGGGGATTCTCTCAGGTCCATAAAGGAATGCTCTATGGTGACATTAAACTGAGAAGCTGTAGTCTTTCTTGATGATCTGTGTGTTATTTTTTCGGAGCTTGGCCATTTTGAGACAGATTTTCATAGTCATCTCTGTTATTTACAAAGGCACTACCTCAAAACCAAGAGACATTAGTACTTCTTAAAGAAAAGCTTGCCAATGATTTTTAAATGGGCAAACACATTCATTTTTCCCTAGCCTTTTTCTTGGAAATTGCTGAACTGTTTGGCTAAAATGTTCCATAGCCTGAGTCAGATAGCATGGAAACTATCATCACTAATGACTGAAGTTTGGCAAAACTGTAAATAGCAGAGTTCAGGTCTCAGTATTAGTCAATCTTAATTATAGGTGGGGCAGTTCAGGTCTCAGTAGTAGTCAATATTAATTATAGGTGGAGCTATCAAACCATCCCGCATGATAAATTTCCATAACTTCCATTTCACAGCTTGAAAGTCTCTGATCTTTGTGGGAGGCAGGTTGACATTAGAGTCCTTTACATAGCAGGAGTGTCCTTTATGCAGTGCTAGAACACAGCACGTGGAGGTTCCCCAAGGTCACCCAGTAGTTGCTGGTGGATCTGGGATGGTGTTTAGGGCGCTCAGATCTTGCCTGTAACCACAGACTGACCTTGATTTTGCTTGGCTCATTAATGCTTCCTCTCTTTTGGTCACATCATTCTCCCATACTTTTCCTCACTGTTGTCCCTCACTGACTTCTCTTCCCCTTCTTCTCTTTCCTTGGCTTCTGTTCCCACAGTATTTCAACATTTACCCTTACACTTGCCCTGCACATCTGACTTCCTGAGAGTTTAACCCAGTTTGGCTTAGAGGAGAGGTATCGTTTTTGTTTCGGGAGGCAGTGGTGCTGGGCATGTATTCCCTCCCCAAAATCACCCTCTTCACCTCAAGCTTCTTGACTTCTGGTTGGCCTCGGGAGAAAAAAACAGGCAGAAGCTGGGTTGCTTTCTTAGTGTTTGTGGGAGGAAGAGCTGGAAGCCTGATCTAGTGTTTGTAGGACTTGTTTATATGTCACATTCCATGCGGTATAGGAAAGTAACATCATATATGATTGTAACCCCTGGTTAGTGACATTTGGCAGTTACATGATTCAATCACACCATATTTATGTTGTCTCAGGAAAGTCCTAATTATGAACATTTTGATTTTTCCACCAGCTTTCCCAGGAAGGTTACCATACCCACATCAGCCAGATTTGAACTATTTAAGCCTTTCCACAAATGTACTTTTTTGGTTAGATTGAATATGTCTAGGTTGAGTGTGAGGTTTTCCAAAGTGACTTCATTTCCTAGTAGGAAAGGAGGATGGGGATTTGACATGTGTCCCGAAGCCCAGCTGAGGAAGTGATGCTGGGCAGCAGCTCTCCACAGGCAGGCCTGGTTGGCTGAGATGTGGATGGCAGCAAGGGCAGAGGCTGTGCAATACGAAGGCGTGCTGTGCCGTGGGCAACTATCAACCAGGACAGCTCTGTCCCTGGAAAGGGAAAGGCCTTTGGCATTCACTCCTCTTCAGAGGTGCCTCATTCTGTGACCACTAGGACTGCTGACTGCTGGGGACATAGGTGACAGAACTGCTGGCATAGGTGACACTCCGGGGGCTTATAAACCTCAAGAAAACTAAAAATGCAAACAGTGATGTTACTCAGACATCCCAGTAACTTGCTGGAACTGAGCCGGAGCTAATAAATCCCTAAAAAACCAAGTTGCAGGCCCAGGCAGGTGTTTTGTCACCACACCTCCCAGGCAGTGGAAAAGCAGGGCAGAGCCATCCAAACTGACTTTTTTTTATCCAGGCCAGAAACCATACACAGGCAGCTAAAGAGCTTCCATACCCATCTGTCCCTAGAAGCAACACGGCTGCATTTACCAGGGTGCCATGCCAGTGTTAATCCATGCTCCCAAAGCTTGTTGGCCAGCCTTTGGTGTCTCTGTATGTTTGGCTCCCAGATAGCTGGAAGCCCGCTGTATTTTTTTCCTTTGTACTTCCTTCCAGAGGAATTGGCAGAAGCACCTGCAAACCCTTTTGGGCCCGACAGCAAAGACTGAAAGTTTCAGTCTGAGTGGGTTCTGACTTGTCACCTGGAGCTAATGGAAAAACATACTCTTAGTTTGGCAGACCAGGTAGAGGTAGTTGACCTCCAAGTCTTTGTCTCTTGGTTAATTTTGCCCTAGAGAAGCTCTAGTGGCAAAGCAGGGTGGGGATCCCCTCTTGCTCTACTCAAATGCAGTCCAGTGGAACAGAAATCTGCACTTCTCAGACCTTTTATCAAACGAGGAAACTTAGCCAGGTTGCCAAGCCCAGTTTCAAAAGTCAGAAGCTGAGCTCCAAAACATCACAGGACTTGCTTAAAACCACAAGGTGTTTCTCAGATGTTTCCCCTGGGCACTGAGTTTTTATTCTGTTTTCAAGTGGAAACCAAGAGAAACATACTCATTCTAGAAAGAAACCCCAAAATATTTCATGTGAGCACTAGATTCCAAAAGATTAAGAAGAAAAACTAAAGTCAGGAAGGCTTTCAAGTCTCACAAAAAATTCTGGAAATAACATTTTAATTTCAAAACCCTCTAAGGTATAATAGGAATATTTTTGATAAAACAACTCTGACTCAGATTCTAACACAGTTTTTCTTCATTCATGCATACTTTTTACTCAAAGACTTGGATTGCAAAGCCTCATGTGTGTGTGTTTGTTTTTTTTTTTACCTTCACAGCTTTTTTTGGGAAATACCTCAATGAATACAATGGCAGCTACATTCCTCCTGGATGGAGAGAGTGGGTTGGATTAGTGAAGAACTCTCGCTTCTATAATTACACCATTTCTCGCAATGGTAACAAAGAGAAGCATGGATTTGATTACGCAAAGGTATTCTCCAGACACATAAATGCTGCATCATTAATCCATACAAAAATCACTTTCAGATAATTAATTAACCAGATAATTAATTAATTAACTAGCTAACTACAAGCAAGGAATTGAGATGTCATTTTTTCTCCAGGGCATTGCAGATCAATTTCCATGTGAGAATATTAATTGCACCGTGGAAGAAAGATTCCTAGGGCTCTTCAGTGCAGCCTGGTGATTCCCCCTTTCTTCCCCTCTCTCTCTGCTAGAAAGGGATGGTGCAGTGCCACAAGCAAATAGTAAATGAAGGTTATTCCCCAAAATGATTGTGGCCCTTGTGCAACTGAACTTTAAAGTTAGCTGAGTGTTGTCAGTTATTACCCACAGAAGAAACCTTAGTTAATGCTGTTTCCTATTATACAGTGCACACTAAATAAAAGGCTGTGCGTCTGTGGTGTCAGGCTCCGGATATGACTATAAGGATAGATAAGCGAGAGAACACAGCCGTTGGAAAACTTCAGAGCTTGTTTTGTGCTCTTGACAAAGTTTGGAAAGTATGCCAAGGTGACCTGCCCACTGCCGTGAAGTTTCTCGGAAAGGCGTAGAAGCACAGATCGCAGACTTTCCAGCCTGCAGAAAACAATCTGGTATTTCCTCAGACTGTAGTTCAAGGAAGATGATACAGATGTTGCAGCTGTGGTTTCTGACCCATGTAATGAGATTTTATTGGAAGCTCACGATGCCTGTTTCTGATTTCCCCACCCGTAGAAATTACATGATCGTGATTATATATTTATACAGAGTAAAAAAAAAAAGGAAGAAAATAAAGAATATTGGTTAGTTATACATTCCTTACACACCCTGAGCATGTAGCTAGAATAAATAGGCAAATAGGAGGGGAGCAGATGCTTTGGGAAAGCAGTCATAGAGGCATTTCATTTGAAGAGACCCCAAACCCAGAAATTTTCACAACACTTGTGCCTCACACTCATTACCCAGTTTTGTACACCAACAGGTCTCTCACTGTCTCTTCCATACCCCTGCAAGGATTGTAGCAGCCAGGGCTACCGTGTGTGCCCCAAGTGTGCTACCGGAGAGGGGAAGGGGCAGGGGGGGACAGGGAGCGGGCAAGCGAAGAGGTCACAGCTGGTTGGCTTGTCCTAGCATGGACATGCGACACAGACCTTGTCCCTCAGGCTCTGCTTTTGCAGCTGTTCGGGGCCGCGAATCCACAGCATATGATTAGTCATGCCTGGAAGTGCTTGAAATTACAAACATTGTCTCAGCACTTTCTCAATGAAGCTCGCACCAGACCTCCAGGCCAACAGCGAAGGCTCCAAGGTGGCAGGTGGTTTAATTTAAGTTTTCATCTTTTTTTCTGAGTTCCACTTCCTCCCTTTCCCTTGTAGTCTTCCATTTGCCACCTTGGCTGTGGGTTAAGCCAGTTTATTAGCGAGCCACAACTTTAATCTCAGCAGCTGCGCTGCTTAATGTTGCACAATTAAATGAACAGAGCCTGCAGGAATTCAACTGCTCCCTGCATTCACATTTGCAGTTTCTTTGATAAAGATTTTTGCAATCTGTTGCCTGTTGTAGTTTTCTTCCACTTTGTACGTATGCAAAAGTATACTCTGAACAAAGAGTACGCAAAAAATGTTTATGTAAACAGAAAACACACGTATGAGTCAATGATTTCTTGCAGTTAGGAGCCATTACCTTGTGAAAGTGTTTTATCAGTAAAATTCAAGAAACATATCTTTGTCAGCATAGTCTCTCATTTTAAATGGTACTTAGCATTATATTACAAAATCTGGTAATCATATTTACTTAATGCCTTCTGTTGTATCTGATTTGCAAAATACTGTCTCATTTTATGTGGCATCCCCTGCTTAAGAAAGTAATTACTGCTCGGTCTCCCCTGTGCTCCCGCGAATCATACATCTCTTTGATGGTATGTTTTTACTTCCTGATCTGAGCTTTAATGAGGACTTGAAAATAACATAATAACATGATAGTATGTGATCTAATTAATCATGCGCTTTGTAACTTTTCCTTTGTGTTAATCGTATGTTCCAGGACTACTTCACAGACCTAATCACTAATGAGAGCATTAATTACTTCAGAATGTCTAAGAGGATATATCCCCATAGGCCCATAATGATGGTCATCAGCCACGCTGCGCCCCATGGCCCCGAGGATTCGGCACCGCAGTTCTCAGAGCTCTACCCCAACGCTTCACAGCATATGTAAGTCAAAACCACACGCTGCCAGACCCTCTCCTTGTATCTGCGTCTTGTGGGGTATTTGCTTGGGGAGACGTGGCAGGGGCAGAGAATTCAAATATGAGAAACCCACAGTAAGTGGTGAGTGTTTGCTTGTTTCTTTTGCCGGGCTTGCTCCCTTCAGGGAGGAGAGTGACAGCTCTGACCATTATTAAAACAGAGAGAAGCTCTTTTCCTCCTGGGAAGTTGTGGGAGATTAAAAGGTCAGTATTTGGCTTTGTAAGGGCAGCTTCTTACAATACCCTGAAAATATGTAGACACAGGTCAGGATCTGTTGGAAAGATATTACTTTCCAACTTCCTTCGTCTTCCTCTAAGATATGCGCTTCCTGGGCTCTAACTAACTGAATTCATTGTGAGGAAAAAACACCCTTTTGTAGCTTTGGAGTGCAGCAGATTTGTTTATAGACTAGATACTGGACGATTCCCAAACCATCCTATTAGGCTGAATTCTTAAATAGCATTATATGTGATTATCCTATACCTAAAAAATAACTCTTCATTTTGTTTTGAGTACTGAGGCCAACTCCAGGTAAAAATCTGGGGGTAGTCCTGGATTTAACAGCTTGCTTTATAACTTCAATATTCTGGGTTCTTTTCCTCACAATAAAGTGATAGGGAACTTTTCCATCGCCCTTCTCTCTACTGTGAACATGTGGCCCACTCTTCCCATTAGTGCTTAAACAATGTCTTTGTGCCTCCTTCCACATAGAAAAAAACTTCATAAAATATTTTAGCTGGATTGTACATTGATTTCACCTCTGAAAATGAAGAGGAATCAGGCTCATCACTCTGTGGAAAAGCTCTGTGGTCTACAGATTGCATTTTGGACACTGCAGTAGCTCACACTCAGGGTTGGTTGTTGTAGTTACATTAACTAGTTTAAAATTGCAAGGAGTAGCAGTTACTGTATAAACTGCATGCATAAACAGATCACTGGTTGG
This sequence comes from Eurypyga helias, assembly GCF_000690775.1. Taxonomy (NCBI): domain Eukaryota; kingdom Metazoa; phylum Chordata; class Aves; order Eurypygiformes; family Eurypygidae; genus Eurypyga; species Eurypyga helias. The sequence goes on from NW_010263453.1 coordinate 54,222, forward strand.
GGCCAGAAAGAGATTTTCTGTTCTTGGCACATGGTTAAATATTTGTTAGTTTGCATTTTTTATCAATGTTGGTGGCTACTTTCTGGATATTCCACTTTCCCTGACTTTACATTCTTACTTCTATTTTTCTTATCCTATATTCTCAATGCTCCCACATTCCTGAGATTAGTCTTTGCAAGTATTGCAAACCAGTCAGCAGTGTTTCATAGTTATTTAGATATTCTGGGTAATTTCTACCCCTATACAGAAATTATGACATTGATACTTTAGATTGTAAATATTCACTTGAAAATGGTTCTCAAGAAATCATCTTGAAGAATTATCATCACCTTTTTATGTCCTAAATATAAAATAAGATAGACATGAACACATGGAACCTGTTGTACTGGGTTGTATAAAGGATCTAACTCAGTATCTGGAATTATGTGCTCCAGCAGAAAGCAGCAGGGAATGCTTAGGGGGGAAAAAAACCAAGAGAGAATCCTTTTCCTCATTTTTCTAACTTCTGAAAATCACCAGTTTAGGTGAAGCACCCAGGCCACTGTGCCCCATTCTCTTTGCATCAGTCTTTCTGAATCGTGGTGGCAGACTCACCATCTTGTGGCGACAAGTTCCACAGCGTCACCCTGTGCACTGGGGACAAAGGACCGCCTTTTCTTTCCTTCTAAACCTGGAGCTTGCCCACGCCACCAGTGTCCCCTCCTTCCCATCCTGTGAGGAATAATGAATAGTCACAACACATTTGATGGACCTCTCCCATGTCTTCTTTCAATCACCCCTTTTCATAGCAAGGGAGTTGCCTACCGATTTGTTCTCACTCTGTTCAACAGATTGCTTCCCGTTTAGTGGCACAGATTGCCTGGCCTCAGGCAAGCCATCCTGTTTGCTGGGGGACTATCCATCATACAGGAGGCGAGGATTCAAACTGTTTCCGCTTAGCTGTGGGGACTGTGTCTGGAAAAAAAGCACTGAATCATTGTATCAGCCCCTACCTCTCCTGAGGCCAAAGCAACTCATTTTAGTCTCCACGCTTGTCTTCTGATATGAGTGCTTGTAGGAACTTGCATTGGTTTATGGTCCTGACACTTTCTACTCCTTGGTGTTTTCAGCTTATTTGTTTTCTAGCTTGTGCTGCTAGAACCAATGCATTTAGTTAGCCTCCAAAATTTTAGCCGCCTCTTCACCTTATACAGGTTGCACGTCATCCACAAAGATCAAGCAAAGTTCCTAGTTACCTATTTGCAGGCTTAGTTTCATTTGAGTACTTGTGTATATTAATTTTTATTTGCATGAAATTCTGGGGTTTAATACCTTGTTCTGCTAGGCTACTTGTGAAATAGCCCAGAATATGAAACTCAACTCTGCTTCTTCTTGTCTTCTGGCGTTGTTGCTTTCTTGGCAGCCTTCTTGCAAAGAGTTTTTTCTCTGGTGACCTCAGGAGATCCTTGCTGGGTTGTTTTGTGTTTCCTATTGCACTGACTGACTGCATGTGTTAGAGTTCAGTCTGCAAACTAAGAAATGAGACAAACTAAGGACAAACTGACAATTTGGATGGCTGAAGTCTCCAAATAACTGATTTCTCTAGCAAAAATATTAGCAACATGCTCTAAAAGATAGAAGTTCAGTTCTCACAGAGATACTCGGTGCTCCCTGTGAAAACAGCACAAGAACAATAAAATCCCTCCTGCCAAGGTTTGTGTAATTTGAACGTTTAACCCTTAGGTTTTCTTCCTTGGTGGTCAAGAACCATTTGAATCTCTTTCTTTCTGACCTTGGGTGACAGCCATCTGACCTTGGATTTTGTTTTTAAAAATGTAGTTGCTGTATCGTGTTACTGTAACACCTACCTCCAACAAAGAAGGGAAGCCAGGTCAAAAGCTGCTTGCTGGCTTTACAAACTGAGATGGAAGGTTATACCTACAAACCAAGGATTAAGATAGCCTGTCAACCACATGTGAGGGGAAGTTTTGCTTAAAAGGACAGTAGCTGAAGCAGACCCTTAAATTACATGATGTTTCTTTACTGGTGAAGTTCCTGTCATTTGATTGAAATACTGCCTTTATAAATTTAAAAAAAAAAAAAAAACACCAAAAACACATGTCGAAAGTTGGTTTAGAAGAAATTTTCTACTTGCTTATATGAAGAAGGGAGCGGCTACAGCAGGGAACAGTCCAGTTCAGGGAGAGTTCTGCCCTCAAATGCGGGTCTCTCTTGGTCTCATTTCCCCACTTAATAACATAGAAAGAAGAAAATCAAATGAATGCAGCAACAAAGCCCATAAGATTTGTGAACGACCCATCAAAGCCAAAAAAACAAAAGGAAGCATTACATACCATCGTTAGCTTACAGTCCTGGCCTCAGCACAAACAGCCTGCTGGAGTGGCATGAAAAGTCTTACAAGGACAAGAAAGATAATGATGTGTATACTGTTCAATCATTAATTTTAATTGATCCCTGTTAATTCTCATTAGCTCCAGTTTATCAAGAAACACAGTCTGTATCACAGTGGAAGTTGCAGACACTCTCCATTGGTTTTAAGCATCCATTCTCCCTCCCACTTTCCCACCTCCCCTCTCCTTAAAATATGTCATTTCTGACACCTAAATATATTTCTGAAAGTTTATGCTGGCTACTATCACCATGAGTGTTATATTTTCTGAAAATAAATCATAGTAATGCATACATATCATCATGCTATGCCCAGAGGTTATTTCTGTGGAAGAAAATGGGACCGGAGAAGACATACTAGATGAAAGCAATACATAGATCTTTGCTGTGGTAACGAACATCGTCTGTTGAGGAGCGAGGTTGATAGAACTTTGGAAATGCTGCTGTTAAATATGAAGTTATGACCCATGAGGTGGCTCTCTAGGTGCCCCTGGCAGCTGTTACAGGGGAATCTTGTTCCATCAAACAGCTGAGCAGGAAAGTTCTGACTCAAGGGATGCTCTAATGAAAGCCTGAATTCTCAGTTATACTCAGGGCCCCTGGCACTGTAACTTCCCTTTACCTTCCAGTGTGAACCAGTCTTAGGGGAACTGTGAATCAGACCTAAGCTGTTTATAAGCTGTGAAGTAAACAAACATTAGAAGCAAAAATCTGCGGGAGACAGGTTTACTGAAGAATGCAAAAAATGGAAATCTGAAACACTGCTGGCTGTACTGACTTAAAGATCCTTGGGCTGGTAGTAGGACTGGCAAGCAGATTTTATGGTTACCTGGAAGCAATCCCATTGCCAGGCTAAATGTCTGAGGAGGAGCAGCTAGAAACGGTATCTAGGAAGAGATCGGAAAGCTTTCCAAAGTAATGTGAGAAAAGGTAGATGATATGAAAGGCACAGCTTTAAGTTTCCATTTAAAGACAATATGAAAGGTGGTGAATGACCATGTCTGGCAGTAGCAGTGTGTTTGCGGTAGTGAGGCATAAAGAGCAATGCTGTTGCACTTCTGGATCCCCAGAGCAGTCTCACCTGTGAATCTGGGGTGTGAAATGGCTGCATTCAGGGTCCTTTCTAGTCACTGAGGCTGAGTCTCAGTGATATATAAACATCTGCCAGCTGTGATGGCATTTCTTGTCACGTGGACATTTACCTGTTAAAGTAGGATCATAGATTTGCATTGGTAATAAATTTTGACATGTCAGTGTGCCCCTTCACTGCTGGCCTGAGGCCTGCTTGGACTCCTGACCGGGAGACAAATGATCAAAATCATCACATACGTGACTGTGAGTGTGACTTTAAACAGCATTAGAGGAAACTGTGACACAGAAATGCAGTAAGATTTCTAGTTACACAATTAAGTTCCACAGAAGCAACAAATCATTTTTCCTAAAATAAAAAGGTGTTATCTTTAATGGGTAGCAACTTTTTTCTTCTTCTTCATTCTGAAATATAACAGTTGTGTTACACTTCAGGAGTGAAACTTTCATACCTCAGACACCCAGATATGTAAATATTCCTGGGTTTAAAAATTTCCTTTTTAAAAGGCAGCAAAAGTACACCCAAAATGGTGTACTTTAATACTGTACATTAATACTTACCATGCCACTGGTCATGTTTTTTTCATTTTTAATCTTGCCCAGAACCGAGGCTTCCTGCTTTCCAAGAACAGTGTCTAAACCTGGAAGTCTACTTTCTCTGGGAACAAAGGATTAGCTTCCTTTCTTTATTTACACTTTTCCTGAAGAAACACGGCCACCTATACAATGTTTGCTAATCATATTTCAAAGAATAACATAGGTGTTAATTTTTTACAGAAACTATTCATTTTTCACAATGAGTTTTACCATAGGTATTATTTTAAAATGTTGTTGACTTTTATTTTTATGAAATGAAAATGTTCCTGGGGCACATAAATACTGTATTACTTTCACTAACTGGAGGACTCCCAATCCAAACAGAAGATTAGCCAAACACTTTTGGGATAAAAACCTTCAAGAACTCTACAGAATTAACCAAACCCAACATTTTAAGCAGTATTTTTGTGGACATGATTTTCTTTTGTTGACTAGAAACAGGAGGGAATTAGGAGATTGCAAATAGAGGCAAACACAGATTTTTAGTATGAGCATTTGAACAAATGTTTGTAAATGTGCTTGTTTCTTTCCACCTTAACCCATCTGTAATGGATATGCATATATTGACACCAGGTTTTTAGGAAACAAATGTTAATTTAAAGTTGCACTGAGTTCTGGGAGCTCTTAAAATATGCTGTACTCTGCTTTATTTCAGATACTACAACTGTGTAAACAGCATTAACCAAGCTGAATCTCCCATTCTTTATTTAACCTGTAAAATATCTTTTTTTTTTAATAATGATTTGCAGAAGGTCTGTATTCCATTTGTTTCATTGAGAATTGAGAATCACACAAAAAGCAGTTCAGTTACCGGTAGAAGATAGTGCAAATAATTTCTGAATGATTTCCTATTTGAGAACCCTATTTCAACAGGTCCTCAAGTACCAGCATCTGTTGTTTTGGTTTGTTGGGTTTGTTTATTTCTTGTCTAACTTCAAGTTATTCCGGTACCTTAGAAACTAAATAAGATGCATTCTCTATTCTGAAGTTCAATTTTAAATATACAAATACAGTATATATGTTTTCAGTCAGAGTAATTAAAACGTGTGATATGAAATGCTGATTGTTCATGTAATTGAAGGCTATACAGGCCTTTTGGATTCAGGCCACAAAGCTGAATGCTAATATAATTCCTTTCCTCTCAACGTTGCTTTAAGCATCTATTTGAACTGATGCTTACAGATAAATAGATGATAGATTTCACGTTGAATCTTTCTGTAAAGAGGAAAGTGCACTAGATATTTCCTCCTTCCATAATCTATGGAACACTTTATCAGCACCACTGTGCAATTCCTTCCCTGTTGCAATTTAACAGGTGGTAAATAGACAGCGAATGGGATTTCCGAGATGTAGCATGAACAAAACAACGCCCATTGATGCAGAGACATTAAGCGCTAACAGAACTCAAACTACACAAGTCATCCCTTTCTGAGTGCCTGACTGGGTTCAGCGTTTGTTATGGTTAAGTATTTGGGATTTTTTTGCTAGTTAAATTGGGGGTATCGATTTGAAATTTTATGAACCTGACATCTTCCAGTGTCCTGCACGAGTGGAAGAGCAGACCCATCATGAAGCGACAAGGGGTCTCTGTGTAGTAAGCTCTGCATAGTATGCGTTGGACAAATGTAAGTGAGCAACTGAGCAACCTAGATTTTCCCAAGCTACTTGACCCTACATAAATGACAAATGACCTTTTTAGTACAGTAATCATTTGATCCCTCAATCCTTACCCTCTCTACAGATTTAATCTTCATGTGGCAGTTTGCTGGTCATTTTAGAACTGACCTACACAAAGGGGAGAGCACTTTTTCACGTTATCTATTTTTGTAACATGTAAAATGACCTCCCAGTCAGTCTCAGGGCACAGATTCAGAAGTTTAAGTGCTTTACTATTTGCTGATCAACTGGCAGGCGTGACCTTGAAATCAGAAACTGTTCCTTACTGCACACTGGGGCAGCAGCTGAGCTGTTCAGGGGCAGCCTCTGAGCTGTTCAGGGTCAACCCAGCAAACACCGACAGGTAGGTGAACAGTAGCTCCTCGCCAGACTTGGAGGCTGTGGACAACCTGAGAATAATGGGGTACCTGGCACTGTCTGCCCATCACAAATCAGCAAATGTGGTCCGGACAAGACCGGCTCCATGACTGAGAAGAGGCAGTAGAAGACATAGTACACATCTTCAGCACTATATTCCCAGTGCTAAGAGGAATCAAATGTAGATGTTGGTGTCACTTTACAGCAGTACTTGTCAATATACAGCAAAGCCGTTCCCAAAAAATGGAAGAATAGTAACTTCGACAGACTGTGCTGTGATGACTTTTGAGGGCTTGTAACAGTTGAACATGTAGTTGATACCTCCAACTGCTTCAAGAAAAAAATGTTGTGATAAACAATTATCACTGACAGGGAAGAGGTTTTCAGAAATTGGTAATATTCTCCCCAGAATTCACCTCTGTTGTGTTTGTTTGTTAGTTTTGCAGAAAAAAAAGTAGGCAGACCTGAGGGCGATGTCAGGTCTTGTGCCTGGCAAGGAGTCCCGTTCTGGTGCAATTCTGCAAGGCACAGCAAACAGGGGCATGCAGGGAATATAAACGAGCTGTGGGGTTTTCAGATTCCTTTCTGTCTCTTCCCTAGTACTCCTTCTCCCCTTTAGACCCCTGTTTTCACATTTCTCCATCAACCACTGGCACTGGATATTTCACAGAAGGCCCTGTTCCTTGAATCATCTGGGAGGAAAACTCTGCTCACTCTCTGCCTACTGCATTTCTCACCCAGAAAATTCAAAACGCATTTGGAAAGTGTCTGGGAAAGGTTTTAACCGCCTTGCTAAACCCTTGAGTGCTGCTTTTAAAGACTATCTGTTATGTGGAGGAGGCTTCTCACAATGGCCTGGGAACACGAGGCCTGCGCCTGCATCAGCAGCTGGCTCTCCTTCCTGGCACAGCAGCAGGCTGTCACGGTGCTGCCGGCTGAGCGCGGCTCACAGCCACCTCATCCCTCCGTGGCAGGGGCACTCAAGAGTCTGCTGAAGAAAAAGCAGGCTTTTGCTGGAAAATGCTGATTAATCAAAACTGAGCTCTTTCATGGGAAAACATCTCATTTGACAAACTTCCAAAAAAACACAAGAAAGTTTGCACTGGGAGTATTCTTCTTTTCTGTCAATGTGCCTGACACTTAATAGGTGACCAAAACTCCTAAGACTTGCTCTTCAAGGTCTAGGGCTCCATCAGTCTATCTGCTAGGGCTGCTTTCTAGCCAACAACCTAGAGGGTTGTGCTCCTGGGTTCAATTGCAATAATTTTCTGGTAGTATAAGCAATGTTTTAAAAACCAGACTTCAATCGTTGGAAATGTCAAAAATTTTGACTTTTCAACACGAAATAAAAGAATTTCCATCAGAAAAGGAATTCTAGCTTATGTTTGTCTTTGCTTAGTGGGCAGCTAACCTTTCCATACTTCTTAATCTCAATCAAAGCTTCACAAATCCTGCGATACCATTGGCTCACTTCTGTTTTCCCTTGAGGCTAATGGTTAATTAGGCGAGTCGTAACTAGCTGCATGTACTAGAGACACATGTACCTCTCAAATTCCACCTAAATTCTCAAAAATGGTCTCCAATTAAAATGTGGACTCCACTCATCTATTGCAGTTGACTATCAGCCCATCATGCTGTCCATTCAGCCAATTTTATCCTCAGAATATATAGTTAGAGGTTATACGTACTATGGTGGACGTGGTAAAATCCAATGCTTTGGTAAAATCAACTGCTTCCACCATTCTGTGGTCACATACCATCATGTCAAGAAAAAAGTCAAACGAAGGTCAAAGGTGTGACTTTAAGTTATCAGTAAACAATTTTTAGATATAGTTCAGTGTTACCTCTTACAAAAGGACAACTGCCCATAAGCATTTCTGTGGGGAAAGTGCAGCTTTGGGCAATGCACGTATTAAAATTATCAGTATCTAAACAGTAAATTAATATTGAATCACATTTTTGTTATAAATGGAAAATAGAAACATAGGAGTCAAATTAATCCAATCACACAACAGCATTTTTTCATTTTCTATTTACATTTATTCTTCAAAGGTAATGCTGCAATACATGTATCCTCTACTGCAGTGTATTACAAATGGGGAAAAACTAATGCATCAAAATGGCAAAGCCTAGATTCTTCAAGCGTTAGAGAAGGAAACTGCTCATACACAGGTGAAACTTTTACAGGACATGGATTTTGTTTGGTTTCTCTTCACCTTTTTGTTGTCGTGTATGCTAGGTGTAAAAACAGGATTGATGGAGAGCTTTTGTACCATGCATATCTGTACAGCAAATTTGCTTGGCATATTTTTTGCAGTACCTTTTCTTCAGAGGTGCGATATCTGTGAATGTATTCTTGTTTCTTGTATGATATCCTTCAAAAATTCACTGGCTGTGGGTGGAACACCTCTTAAATCTTTCCTTTGATGTTTGTCTGAACTCCTAAAGCACCATTCTTTGCTTCAGCAG